>NC_061121.1:5044541-5155428 GCF_002878395.1 Capsicum annuum
CACTTGACTGGAATAGAAATAGTAATATCCAACTGCATCAGGCAAGCGTGATTTATTTATGGACGTTACATTCTAAAATAAGAGGGGAGAAAGCAGAAAGGAAGAGAAAAAGAAAACCAGGAAAATGGAAAGGACGATATCTAGAAAATACTTCCTCCATTTCAATTTGTTTGTCTTACTTTTACTTTTCTTTTTAGTCTGTTTATAAAAGAATGGCTTTATCCTTTTTTGGCAACTCTTTAAATCTAGCTTTCCACACGACATATTTAAGAACGCAAGATTCAAAGTCTTCTTACTTTCTTAAACTCTATGTCAAGTCAAAACCAGACAAACAAATTGAAATAGGAGTAACATCTAAATATGACCATATGAAGTCATCAAGGTATTTAAAGTCAAGTATTGCGATGGCATATCCGAGATGTCAGACCTTGAATAAAACCAGGTATAAGTAGCACAGCATAACAGCCAAGGGCAAGAAACCTGACCATCCATCTGTAGCCTACCCTGAATAAAGATAGATGATCAGAGAACATTTAGAAAGTGCCATTCACATACACTTAGTAATGACATTAAGATTTGATGGGCAAATATATCTCTCCGAGATTTTGATTTCTCAAAAAGAAAAAAAAGAAAAAAGAAGAAGAAGTATATATCTCTACCAGATTTTGATTTCTGCATCAGTTCAAAGTTTATCCAATTCTCATTCATAGATAGCTAGTATATTCAACACGCAATAGCTATACATTACCGAAAAGTACAATGTCATAACAAAAAAAAAAAATTAGATCAGAAGAAAACAAAGAAAAATATAGGAATGCCAAGTGCAAAAAGTCATATTACAGCGGTAAGCAACTTGGGCTACCATAACTGTGGAATGACACCAGTAATGCACATAGAACACATACTTGTTTACCCTAATTATGGATGTGTTTACCAATACAATACAAGATAAGGTCACATGGTATATGTTATTTGCATATGATATTTGTTTTATCTGACGAAACTAGATAGGTGTCAACCAACTCTAGAATATTTGAGAAGCACTCTAAAGAGAAAGAGTGCTTGTCCTTTTACTATTCCTTGTCTAGATTGTTTTATCTTGAGCCGGGGGTCTATTGGAACCAGCCTCTCTATCTCACCGGAAACAGCCTCTCTATCTCACCTCTGAGATAGTGGTATGGACTGCGTATACTGACCTTCCCCAGACCCCACTTGGTTGGAATATACTGGGTATGCTGTTGTTGTTGAGAAGTACGATTAACTATGTGGACGGCAAACTTAACCAACAGAAGAGTGAAGTTGAGGTGAGATCAGACGGGGTTTGTAATGTCTAAATAAAAACAGTTTGGATATTTAGACTCAATGTTCCAGGAAAATGCTACGAGATATTAAGATATAGTCATAATTTGGATAGTCGAAATGGAAAAGTGCTAAAGGAGTTTTATGCATAAAAGGACAACTAACAAAGTGAAAGAAGTGTCAATTAGAACTTTGTTCATAGACATGCAGCTATGCAGGCAGGCACTATAAAACCTCCATCAAAGGGTAGGGCGAAATGAAACATTTGAAAGAGAGTATAGAAAGAGTAGTCTTCACTCAGTCCATGAGAGAACTCTCTCTCTGATTGACTTCATCGGGAATCCTGAGGGTCCTGCCCTTGCTCTTTATCTCGGTATGGTTGACCACATTCCCAGGGAATGTAAGCGAAATTCTTAGTGGTCGAAAGTCCTAGAAAGCACAGGTTCGAGATCAAGAGTTAGGGGTTCCCGAGATACGGCCTATAAGACGATGGATGGTCTAGGTGAACAGAATACAGCCTTGCAGATAAAGCCACGGTCGATGGTAGAAGAAGAAGTACCAGCCGGTGAAGTCGCAGCTCAAGCTCAACGGGAAATCGAAAGGCTCCTACAAGATAAACAAAAATAAAGGGCCGTGCTAGCAGACCGTTATAAGAAGAAAATAGACTTCCTAGAGGAAGAAATAGAAAGACTAACTGATCGGGGCGCTAGCGATTGACTAATAGAAAAGAAAGAGAAATTTTCGCACTAATAGCTTACTATAATCGTAGAGCGGCACCACTCTCCAAACGATGAAGTGAACTGAAACAACAATTGGAACTAGTAAGAAGAGCGAGTTTAGGGATTTGGGGACTAGGCCTGTTGAGGGACTGAGATGATTCATCTTAGTCTTCGTATGCCGGGTCCTAAATAAATCAAGTCGCTTCTTCATAACAAGTGGAGAAGCTGAATTTTCGTAATCTACTTAAATAGCTTTATAGATGGGAAACAATAAGGAACATCCAGAAGTCGTAGTGCACAGTAAAACTTGATGTGGTGAAGCCTTCAGATAGCTGAATCGATCTTGGAATTCTCAGGTGAGAATATTTGGCAAATAAGGACATAGAGAGAAAGCATAGTTTTAACTTGACCATCTACGATGGAAGGGTCACAGATAACTTGAACATGCTGATCTAAAACACGATAACCTGGTATAAAAGGGTTGGAATGACTCTTTTATATTGATAGAGGCAGAGAGATAATTCATTCCGAGAAGGCTTACAGACAAAGCTTATTCCTTCCACTTCACTTCCAACTTATCATGTTAGAAAGCGTCTTTTAGAGTATGCAAACTGAATAGACAAACCATCAAATATAGATGTGTAGCTAGATCAATCATGAGAAGTGAAGGAGGGACACAGCCTTATTGTCATTTATGGCGTCTGCTCCTGTCCTCAAGTTTATAACTCTCTCCATTCTGTATCCCGAGTAACTTCAGGTATAACCGGTTGCCTTATCATTTCACTTCTCATTCACATATGCTACTTCCGATAACACATTAAACTACATGAAAGGTGAAATAAGGTGGTACAAATAATTACTATTACTATGATAGGCTCTTTCCCTTTATCTGAAGTACGATTGAATAATTGATCGTAAATTCTATAAGAAAACATACTCCCCAAGTCTCAACTGACGTTGTCCTGGAAAAACCATGGTTATGTGTAAAGCTAGACCACTCATAGATTTTAGCAGGTATAATCTTTCAGAAGCACATCACACTAGCAATGCGGAACACTAAATTATAACAATTGAAATTACTATCCCATTGTCTTACAGACTAAATAAGGTTCTCTAGTCGATAAAGAAAATGAGAATAGTTACATTGGTTGTCCTATTTAAATGACTTCTTACAAGGAAATTTCATTAAATTTAGAAAAGGGAGATTGTTTTACTTAAGGGCTCATAACTCATACTCAGAGTGTGGTTTAAAAGAGCCTACCTTAATTAGTATTTTGGACTAGGCAGCAAATAGCAATATCTATTTCCATTCCATAAAAGACATGATACTAAATTAAAATAGAATACAACAATCACGCCTCTGTTCCAAACAAGTTGGGGTCGCCTATATGAATACCCACTCTTTCATTTTAAGCTCATTTCATATCATCATCGTACTAAACAAAAAAAAAACATTATAACCAGAATACAACAACTAAGTTTCAGTTCCAAACAAGTTGGAATTGGTTATACGATGAATCTCCACTTCTTCATTTAACCTCGTTTGACATAAATCATCCTGATAAAGAAACCATTATAAGCAGAATACAACAACTATAACTCAGTTCCAAACAAGTTAGGATCGGCTATATAAATCTCCACTTCTTTCAATTAAGCACATTTCATATCATCGTCAATTTAAATAAAACCATTATAACCAGAATTCAACAACTACGCCTCAATCCCCAAAAGAGGTGGGATCGCCTATATGAATCTCCACTTCTTCATTTAAAAAGGGACGACCCGGTTCATACCTACTCCGTAGGTGTCGGGGAGGGGGGGGACCACTCCGGGCCTGACCTACGCGCCCTCACCCCAGCTTCGCTGGAGGGGCGTTTCGAACCCCCGACCCTGGCACACCACTTCTTCATTTACGCTCATTTATTATTATTATCATCACACTAAATAAAATCACTACAACCAGAATACAACAAGTACGCTTCAGTTACAAACAAGTTGGGATTGGTTATATGAATCTTACTTTTTTTCATTTAAGCTCATTTATAACATCATCATACTAAATAAACCCATCTAGTTCCAAACAAATTGGGTTGGCTATATGAATCTCCGGTTCTTCATATAAGCTCATTCCATATCATCATTATACTAACTAAAACCATTATAACCAGAACAGAACAACTACGTCTCAATCCCAAACAAACTGCTGTTTGTTATATGAATCTCCGCTTCTACATATAAGCTCATTCCATATCATCATTATACTAACTAAAACCATTATAACAATAATAGAACAATTACGCCTCAATCCCAAACAAACTGTTGTTGGCTATATGAATTTCCACTTCTTTCATTTAAGCTCATTTCATATCATCATCATCATCATACTAAATAAAACATTTAACCAGAATACAACAACTACGCCTCAGTTCCTCCTCAGTTCCTATATGAATCTCCACTTATTTCATTTAAGCTCATTCATAACATTATCATCATACTAAATAAATCCATTTTAACCAGAATACAACAACTACGCCTCAATCCCGAACAAATTTGGATCAACTATACGAATCTCCACTTCTTTCATTTAAGCTCATTTCATATCATCATTATCATGCTAAATATCACATTATAACCAAAACATACTTTAAAGAAAAGAATTATTACCCGAGATATCGCAATAGTGTAAAGCTAAGCCTAGTACAATACAACTACATCTCAGTTCCAAACAAGTTAGGATCGGCTATATGAATCTCCACTTCTTTCATGTAAACTCATTTCATAGCATCGTCATCATACTAAACATCACATTATAACCAAAACATACTTTAGAAACAAAGAATTATTACCCGAGATATTGCAAGAGTTTAAAGCTAAGCCTAGTACAACTACGTCTCCGTTCCAAACAAGTTGGGATCAAATATATGAATCTCCAGTTCTTCATTTAAGCCCATTTCAATCATCATCATACTAAACAAAACATTATAACCGAAACATACTTTTAAGAAAAAGAATTACTACCCGAGATATGGCAAAAGTGTAAAGCTAAGCCTATTATAACTATGTCTCAGTTCCAAACAAGTCGGAATCGACTACATGAATCTCCACTTCTTTCATTTAATCTCGTCCCATATCAACATCACCATACTAAATAACACATCATAACCATAACATACTTTTTTAAAGAAAAGAATTATTACCTTATATATTGCAAGAGTGTAAAGCTAAGCCTGCTACAACTACACCTCAGTTCCAAACAAGTTGGAATCCGCTGTATGAATCTCCACTACTCCATTTAAGCTCATCATATAATCATCATCATACTAAATAAAACCATTATAAATAAAACACAAAACATGTTGGGATCGACTATATGAATCTCCACTTCTATTTAAACTCATCTCATATCATCATCATCCTACTAAATAACACATATAACCAAAACATACTTTAAAACAAAAAAAAATTATTACCCAAGATATCTCAAGAGTGTAAAGCTACACCTACTACAACTACGCCTCAGTTTCAAACAAGTTGAGATTGACTATATGAATCTCCACTTCTTCATTTAAGCTAATTTCATATCATCATACTAAATACAAAATAAGTTGGGATCGACTATATGAATCTCCTTCATCTAATCTCATTTCATATCATAATCATCATACTTAACAAACATTATAATTGAAACATACTTTAAACAAAAGAATAATTACCCGAGATATCGCAGGAGTTTAAAGCTAAGCCTAGTTACAACATAAGTATCATTAGCAGCCCTTCCCATATCTCGACGACAACTCCCAACAGCTCCAGACAAAAGTGAGTTTTCACTCCCAACACAACGCCTCCTCTGCTGCTGCTGCTGCTGCTTAACAGAGCTAGAGGACGAGGACAAGGACGAGGATGACGATGATGTATAACTAAATGCTCTAGAAAGAAGTGGTTTTTTCTCAATCTTGGACACATTATCATCATCTTGTACAAAGAGTATGGTTGATGAAGAAGGTGAGGATATAATATGGGGCTCTGGTGTTAGTAACATTGTGTCAGTAGTAGTAGTAATAGCACAGGATGGTGATGGTGGTGAACTGGGGTTAGATATAGGAAGAAGACTTTGTGACTGCATTGATAATCTCGGGAATCTTAGTAATTCAGTTGATTGTCTAAACCCCAATTAGCTAATAATAAAGATGATACACGAAAATCTTAATAGCTCAGTTGATTGTTTATCTGAATTCTCGACTCCCACCTTGTAATTCCGATATCCCTTACTCCAATAAAAGAGAAGAAAGAATATACAATCTTGGAGGAAAAAAAAGAACAAAGATTTGATTTTTAACAATTGGTGGGGTGCAAGTGATTTGATAATCTCGAAAATCTTAGTAGCTCACTTGATTATCTAACTGAATCCCACGTGGTCGTGGTTGATGAGTGTTCGATTTCCCACCTTGTAATCCCGATTTCCCTTACCCCCAAGTATAGAAAAGAAAAAACCTATAATCTTGGAGAAGGAGGATTTAATTTTTTAACAATTGGTGAGGTACAAGTGCTTTGATAATCTCGAGAATCTTAGTCGCTCAATTGATTGTCTGTCTGTTTTGAATTCCTACATTATTGGTAATGGTTCGATTTTCTACGTTTGTAATCTTGATTTACCTTAACAAGAAGACAAAGTTATCTTGGAAAGAGAAAAAGATTTGATTTTTGAGGGAAAAAAACAAGAAAATAATGTAATCAAGATTCGATTTTGATTGACGAAAAAGTGAAAAATGAGTTGTATTTTTTGTTGGGTTGTTTGTGTGTGGTTAAAGTTAGTTATGGGTTGGGCGGGCTGGGGTGGGGGGTGTGAGGGTGGGGTGGATCAAGATTCTCTTATCTCCATGAATTATTGATTTCATAGGGATTTGAGAATTTTTTTTGTATTTTGACAGTTTGGATTTTGGAGGAGAAGAAGAAAGAAAGGTGGCAACAAAGTTGAAAGGGTGGACCATGATTAGTTTGGGGTTACACATGTTGTGTTTGTCATATGTTGTTGCTTTTGTTTTAAGCATATGTTTTTTTTGTTTTTATATACATATATGATCATAATTTTAATGTAATTTTAACATTAAAAGAGTGTTAAATGAACTTATTAGATTTGTTGTTATATTGATAAACCGATTATTGAGGTTTGTTTTTTTGATAGAGTGGCTCGATTTCAAAATTAAACTTATTTAGAGCAAATTTGGATGTTGAAATTTGAAAAAAGAAATTATTACTTTTTTTCGGCAAAAACTTTCAGTCACACATGCTGAAATTTCTATACATGTATGGATGAGAACATACATGAAGAAAAGCTATTTTCGACCACAAAAAAAAATGATAGACATGACTGAAAGTTAAATTAATTTTTAAATGCAGATTGATTTAAAATGTCAAAATTTTACCGTAACAGGTCATACTAAACATCAGGAGACCGAGAGTCCAATGTTTAACCTTTAAAAAATAACACTTCCAGGCATAAATATCTGAAGTTATCAAGCTACAAATGCAACTTTCACATCTTTTGCTCAAAGTGGCTAAACATGCAAAAAAATATTATGAAGCGAGTAGTAGTTAAATGGCAACCTTCTCACGTTTTGTTGCTAATGATGACAAATAAAATCTTAATCTCAAGAGGCCCATATAGGCCCAAATCCAGTTAACTGATTGGGCTTATGGTGTTTATTCGAGGTCACCCGGTCCAAACACAAGGAATTACCTTAAACAAATGTATGGACAAACAACATAAATCCCGACAAGTTTGGAGCTTAATTACAAAAAATTATGATATTTTGCATAATTACTGAAAATTTCAATTTTGGATCTATTGGGATACATAATTAGCTTTCGATACATCCAACGAAGATATACTTTTTCCTTCGTAAAAATACATAATTAGCTCCCGACACATTTTTTTCTGATTTTGAGTCTGTCGAGATACATAATTATCTCCCGATACATTCAATGAAGATACGTAATTAGTTAATATTTTTGTAAATTTATAAAGATGGAAAATTGTATAAATATGGCAAGGTGAAAAACCTTTAGGCCTAGGATATATCTAATTGAGAAATTAACAATAACAAAGTGCTCCATACCCAAGATTCATCCACAAACAAAACTTATCCTATTTTAATAATGTAAAAAATAAAATAAATTTGTATTATAAAAAAAAAATCCTACATTTATAAAATATATATTACTTCTGTTATTATATACCCGTGATGTTTGGACATCTGTACATGTTCATGAATCTTCACATCTTGACATTCTTGAAAGTTGACTTGGTCCTAGCTTTGAACGGACTCGGCGGCGCGGGCGCTGGCAGGACCACTCGTAATGAAATAGCAACAAAGCTTTGTTAACCATATCGCCTGCGATGACTCCAATTTTCACTAGTGATATTATTAATACGAAACGCCTTAGGGCTAAAGCCGGGTTTGGTTTCATAACACTAGCCAATTTTCACGGAGAATTCAATTTCAAGTAACATAATGTATAAACATTCTTAAAATTGAAGAAAAATTCATTAATTGTTTTTTTTTTAAATCTATGTTTGTAAAGTTTTCGATTTGGGCATTATATAATAAACTAATTTGAATTCACTTAAAATTGGGATTCTTTTTTTTTTTTTTTTTTTGACATTGTAATAATCAAACAAGGTTTCCTTTTTTTTATGTTTTCCGAAACTAATTATATTTTGCTTCTGATATTATTTGTTATTCCTAAACCCAAAACTACTTGGCAAAAGTTATATAAGTGTAATTAACTAATTGTTTTTAAACTTGGAAAAATTTTGCAATTTGTTATTATTCTAAACCTAGAAGTACTACTTAGCAACGTTATATAAGTAATTATTTTTATACTTTGGAACAATTTGCAAGAAATAAATTAATTTAGAGAATAATTAATTAATTATAAGTTTCCCGAGCATTTTTAACTCTTTTTTTTTTAAACGATTGAACATTTACATGAGAGATATGAGTAAATATTACTTAATATTAACATTAATTAATAATAGTAACTTATAGCATCATAAGAGTCCTTTTAATTTGTTCCCTAATCTTATTTGAAAAGATTATGATACTCGTAATTAAGGATAATTTTGCAGTAACACACGATAGAATAAGGGATTACTTTTACCTTAAAGTTGGGGATAAATTATGTTTTGAAACAAAACAACTCCAGCAAAATTATTTTTTAAAAAACAGAAAATTTTTAGATAAATGAAAAATAAACTTGTATATAATTATATACGAGTATCATCTTTTTACTAAACTCTCTAGCTAATTTTACATCATTACAAATTCATAAGTTAATATGAGGGTCACGTGAATTCAGTAGCTTTTATTTCGATCTTATACACATCTATATATATATATATATATATGAAGTAATAAATTTACTAAATATCTATAAATATTTGACTATAAATTCAACTATTATTATATACCAACTTGAGATTATTACTATGAAAATGAGAAACTTAAAATTTTAAACCCGTCTGTCTGCCTCAAATATCTAATTTTCCATTAATCACACACACTTTGATGAGTCAATAAAGTTTTCACTTCTGAGTAAGAAATTCAACTAGCTACCCCACCGTACCCCACTCCCCACCCCCACCCCCACCCCCCAATTGTTGAAGGAAAAAGGGACAATATAGTTGATTTAATTAAGGAAGGAATATCCGAATAAACTATAGGATAAAATCCCCCCATCTGATACTCCATGCATGCACGCAAACCAACACTTAGATCAAGAATTATATACGTTGTGGCTCAAAAAGAGAGTATGTGACGTTAATGAGAGAGGGCGGGTTGATGAGGACAGATTAAAAATTATTTTCAGATTCTTAGAGGTTGTTTGGATGGAGCATTAGTTATTTCAAGATAATTTGCATGTGACGTTAATGACTGAGGGCGGATTGATGACAGGATAAAAAGTATTATCAGATTCTTAGGGGTCGTTTAATTGAGAAACTAGTTATCCCGAAATAGTTTGCATGTGACATTAATGATGGAGGGCGGGCTGATGAGGACATGCTAAAAGATATTGTCAAATTCTTAGGGGGCGTTTAGTTGAGAAACTAGTTATCCAAAGATAGTTTGCATGTGACGTTAATGATGGAGGGCGAGCTAATGAGGACAGGCTAAAAAGTATTGTCAAATTCTTCGGGGCCGTCTGGTTGGGAAACTAGTTATCCCGGGATTAGTTGTCCATTCTTAAGAAGAGATAAAAATAACACTACACAATCTCGGGATAATTAATTCAGGGATGAGTTATTTCATGCATTTTATTCCAATCAAACATGAGATAAGTTCATCCTAAAATTAATCCCAGGATTGGTTATCTTTTATCCTTCCTAACAAACGATTCCTTAAATTGTAAGCTTTTGAAGTAGTGGTGGACCTAAAATTTAGGGATTGTGGGTGGTGTCCCGGAGGTCTGAACACACGTATTGACGCCCGAAACTTTAAAGTAAAGTTTCGCCTTGAAACTAAAGCACCTATATGTCTTATTAGTTACTGGGTGCTTTTCTAAGTTTTATATAAATTTATATATATATATATATATATATATATAATTATACCTAATTTACATTAAATTTAACGGGTATCAGAGCAACCCAACATTCGTCCTAGGTCCACCCCTGTTTCGAAGATGAGATACGTATCAATATTATGACGTTTTAAAAAAATCCTACGTTAGAATGAACGAAAAAAAATGAAGAATTTTATTAGACACGTGATATGAGTGTTTTTGGAGTTCGATATGGTGTATTACAAAAAAGATAAATTCATATGAAACTAATTAGTCCAAAATAGACATACGTACTATGAACTTGAATCGTATCAAATAATGTGGTGACACAAGATGTTTGTATATAGTTTTTTAAGATTAAGAATCTCAATTCAGCCAAAGATGGCTTAATTGTTAACGCAATGTTATATTTGTGACGCTTAAATAAGTTGAGTGACTTTTCTTATGATTAAAAAAACAGTTCAATGACTTTCTTTGTAATTAGGTTGATTGATTTTCCCATTGTAAATAAAATTATTAGTAAGTGCAGTAAATTAAATAATAGTAATTATTGAGCATCACTCCATTGGTACATGTTTTGCAATTACTTTTCGTAAACCGATTCATCATTTTTTTTATACTATTCAATCTAGATAAAAACTTATATGGATTCGATGTATACATCAAATTAATATAATTTACTATGATTAAATAATTAAATAAAGTAAAATTCAGGTAAAATACATGTTAGTAAATCATGGTTAAGTAACATGAATTCTAAATTCAAATATATGACGTGTATGTATTGTCTTGATCTATATACCGGGTGCGGATAAGTTTTTACCATTCAATCTATCGATTTTAGACAAAAAAATTGAGAGTGTCTGTCAGTTTTGATCCTCGATTTTTCATTTTTAATGGTGCATTCATAAATTAATTAAGGGAAAAAGGCTTGAAATATACCTAAACTTTCATAAAATTTGTTGTAACATGCCTCAACTTTGTGGGGGCCCTATGACTCCCCTCGACTATTTATTGTTGTATTTCTGTGGCATATATTTGTCTGGCTGGACCTCTGAGTGAATACACGCGCACTGGCGCGTAAGGATTTGAAGTGGTCTAACAGACCAAATATACGCCACAGAAATACGGTGATAAATGGTCGAGGGAGGGTCATAGAACTCCCACAAAGTTGAGGTATGTTAGAGCAAATTTCGTCAAAGTTTAGATATATTTTGAAACTTTTCTCCTTAATTAACCTATAAAAAGAGGGATTCTAGAAAAATGGTGTTGTTTTCTCTAAAGATATTTTATGAAAAAGAATTGAATAAGATTCATGGACTTTAAAGTAAGTAAAATAACATCCTTAAAAAAATTTCGATGTCCTTTCAATTAGTTCTTCAAAATTAAATATAATGGGAGGATAAAAAAATAGGATTCCAAAAATGTGGTGGCATTTATATAATATGAAAAGTAACTGAATTAGATTCATGGATGAAAAATTCTAGAATTAATATTATTGACATTGGCCTAATTTCTAGTAGTGGAATTATTAAAGTTAGTTAACACTCACTAGCTAAAAATGTATCAAAATCTTTTTTCTAAATATTCCTGGTTAGCTAATTGTAGATGGTATAAAAGAAGATCCAATATTTGCTACTAGCCTTCAAATACAAGTAATTTAAAAGGTATAATTGTGACATTAATATTTGCTAATTTTCGACTATAGATACCTCCCCTTTCTTTTCCTTTTTAGAAGAAAATTCACAACAAAAATATAATTAACTTAGGGTGTGTTTGATGGAACGAATTTCTCTTTATTATTATACTTTTCATGTTTTGATTGGTGATAGTAAATTGCTAGACTTTTCTGTAGAAAATAGTAACTAAAGGAATAAATATTGAACAACAAATCTGAAAATAACCCCTTGGATACTTCTAACCAGTGTTTTTAAAGGGGTTTTCGGGACGGGACGCAGCAAAAACTGTCCGAGATGCAAAAAAAAAAAAAAAAGTTTATTCACATAAAAACGTAAGTCCCAGACATAAAAATATACTTTTGGACATTAAATTTGATTTTTTTTTTTTTTGCTATAATTATATTTTTTATTATTGATGTAATGATATAAATACCTTATTTTATCATATTATAGTGATTTTTCTAGAATATGTAAATAAAGAAAAGAAGTTTCATAAAAAAAATACTATAAACAATTTTTTTTAGATAATTATGCTTGAAAATTGGCAAAATAGAGTTCTTCAAGTTGCTGGTTTCAAAAAGAAATTAATAGGATAGAGAGACCATAGCACTATGTTCTTGAAGTAACAAATTCATTTTTCATTAATGATCTTACATTTTTTATCAATCTTCTTTGACATATATAAACAATAATAAGTGCAATATTAGTTGATAGTAGAAACAATTAGCAAATGTGGAGATAAATGTTGATTGTGATTTTAGAGATTAATAGCGCAATAACATTTTTTGTGTTGTAACCTTTCTCAAATAACAATTGTGTGTTTTTTTATATATATATTATTGACGATTTATTTGAATAATTTGTAGAATCATTAAAAATTTTGCTTTTATTCATATTTTTAATGATCAATTATAAAAATGAAGATACATGAGATATACGCTCCAAAAATTCATGAGACTTACGCTCCATGTCTCAAGCCTTACGCTTTCTCCCGTGCTATGTAAAACGCCTCGCCTCACGCCCCCACATTTTAAAATACTGATGCTAACACCTTAAATTACATCCTAATATATGAATGAACTTTAGTTGTACAATGAACTTTAGTATACGATACATAACACTATAATTAATCAGATGCCAGTATTTCTAGACATTTCGGAAGTTAGAACTCTTTTAAAATTTCATTTTTGTTATAAATGTATTTACATTATAGTGAATGTCTATCAAGATCTATCAAGATCTACTTTGATATCTATTAGGATTTGAAGCATCCATCTTTTACTCAAACTAGGAGTAAATTTCCCCTATAAATAGAGGGGGTTTGTTCATTGTATTTACATTCTTATGATCTCTCATCCATCAAGAGAAGAAATAAGAATCACTCTCTCTATTCTCTCTACTCTTCTTTTTATTCTTTCTTGCTTTATAAGGGATTTTGTTCATTGTATTTACAATCTGATGATTTCTCATCTCTCAAGAGAATAAATAAAGAAGTCTCCCTCTTCTCTCTCTATTTATTCTTGTTGTTTTTTCTTTATATTTTATAACATGTTATCAGCATGAGACTCTGCCAAATAAGGTGAAATTATAAATCTAAAGATCATGGTTAGTAATTCCTTATGTTATTTGTATTTTTCTATTAATGATATAACTATTGTTGGATTTGAGGAAAAATAATTGGTTTGGAACCATTTATGTTTTAAATTCATTCCCTAAGAACAATATTATCAAAAGGGATGATAATATTTGGGTTCAAGTCCCATCGATTTATGCCTAAGACGCCTTTATATGGATAAAATATTGAGTTTGAATCTCAATACACCATATTGATGATATTGTGATGGCTAAGGCAAAATAATGAATATTGGGTGAAAAGTCATGAAATTCGACACATTGAATATACTCCATTCCATGAAGTGAATGTGGTAGCAATATATAAAAAGTCTGAAATATGACAACTTACTTCACTCTTGAGGTATATGTGGTAGCAGTGCATAATATGTCTGAAAGAAGACAAGTGATTGAATGCACGAATATAATAATGATCATCAAAAGTGATGATACTTTCACACGCTTATATGATTAAAAGATATGTTAGAGAAAAATTCTCTACATCATATGTATGCCTCAATTTGCTTCTGAAGTAGCAAAATCTTGAAAGAAGTTATAAGCTATCATAATTTGATAGGCTTAAGGCACGATTATATTCCATTCTTAGGGAATGAGACACTTATTAATGCAAACGTGCACTTGATTGTAATTGTATCACAACTCACCTCCGAAAGAGGTTGAATAATTTTGAAATCTACTTCTGAAGTAGTAAATCTGAAATTTATTCATGTAATAGTAAATCTGAAATTTACTAAAGAAAAAGTACATGTCATGGTAAACTTGGAGTTTACTAGAATAAAAGTTTAATAAATTGATATGAACGATTGTGACATCTCAAAGATGTGCATGTATTGAAGAACTAGAAGATTCTTCAAGAACTGTTTATGTCGTTTGTTCTCATGACAAGTTGGTTGGACCAACTAATATTGGGATTGGATCCTTTTAAATCTGAAAATTATAAAAGGTGAATAAGGGCCCGTTCACCTATCATGTGATATATTGAAAAGATACATCAATAAGATGACCACATGTACATTCATGTTCAACCTACGTTTGACATTCATAAAGTTACTTGTTTAATATAAATTGAGCATAATTTTCAGATTGTGTAATCAAGATAATTCATTTTGATAGTGATGGTTTAGCATTAAGTGTCTTCGATAAATATCTAAATCATTGTTAATGAGAATAAAACTTAATGTATTGGACTGAAATATGATATATTGCAATAGCATTTGTATGCATTGGACCAATAAATTATGATTATTTCTTTCCTCTTAATTGGTTCAAGGTCGGGAACCAATTATTCTATCTAATAATTTTGATGTGCGGTATACGATTAATGAATATACCATAATGCACAACGATGGATTCCTCAAAGAAGTAGAGAATGTATGTTAGTTTTCCTAAAATAAGGTGGAGGTTATAAGCGCTATAAAATATGTGAATAATTATCACCAGATCCTCATCCAAAAGATAATTCAAGTCAAATGCCGAAAGCATCTCATATTAAGCGCAAGTGCTCTTATTTTGTGTTCCTAAAGAATGGAGTCTATCATGCGTGAAGAGTGGTAGACTAATCGATTCCAAATGAAATAGTCCTTGAAAAATAAGGAGCAAATAATCATAATAAGAAGACAATGAACTCTTGAAGAGCCTACGACATAACACTTCATGAAACCTTCTGTAAGGTTCATGTGCCTGAAAATAATGAAGTGATGAGATCTCAAAATGTTATGTCGCATTGTGAACCGATACAAAATGATATATCATCAATATCTTTGACACGATATTGGTGCAATATTGTGAAAGATTATGAGGATCTGAATTCTACGTTTATTTAAGCATGCTGACGTAGAAACATTTATCAAGTGACATGAAAGGATGTATTTTGGTAAGCGTAAAACTTATTTGATTTGCTGTCCAGTCACTTGAAGATGTCACTCATGAAATGTTGAATATTGTCACTTGACAAAACTTATGTGAAAACTTTTAAGGATTCAAACTACTTGAAGCATATAAAAGTTTTTGGGAAACTTGTTTATAATTCTTATATTGTATAAGCTTATTGCTTGAACATCATTTGGAACTCTTGGAGAGTTTTCAAAGCAATAGATTATTTACTGAAATTCAAAATATATCGAATTGGATTGGTATAAAGTATCATATCTTAGTGCAATTGATGCACTCCTGTACCTTGCAAATACTACAAGGCCTATAGCCTTTTCAGTCAATTTGTTAGCAAGGTATATTTTTGTTCCTACTATGAGACATCCAAATGGGGTAAAACACATGAGCTTGTTTTATTCTAAAGATTGCAGTGCCGATCTTATTGGTCATACTGATGATGGGTACTTATCTGACCCGCATAAATCTCGATCTCAAATAGGCTATGTGTTCATATGTGATGGTACTGACATAGCTTGGAGATATACAAAGCAGTCTATCGTAGCCACTTTATCGAATCATGCTGAGATAATAGCAATTCATGAAGCAAGCCGAGAATGTGTATGGTTGAGGTCCATGATACATCTCATTCGAGAAAAATGTGGTGTGAAATATGACAATCTACCCACAATTTTATACAGAGATAATTCAACATGCATAACACATCTTAAGGGAGGATTCATAAATGGAGATAGAACGAAGCACATTTTGCCAAAACTTTTCTACATACATGAGCTACAAAAGAATGATGATATTAATGTGCAACAGATTCGTTCAACTGACATTGTGACTGATTTATTCACCAAATCTTCTCCAATTGCAACTTTCAAGAAGATGCTGCACAAGATCGAGATGCAAAGGTCAAGGATGTTCTTATTAGGGGGAGTTAATATGCGTTGTACTCTTTCTCCCTTACGAGGTTTTGTCCCACTGGATTTCACTTATAGGATTTTTAATGAGGCAGCCAAAATGCGTATTATTAGAAATGTGTACTCTTTTTCTTTCACTAGATTTTTTTTCCTACTGGATTTTTTCTAGTAAGGTTTTCACGAGGCATATTATCTACCAATTAGACATTCAAGGGGGAGTGTTATAAATGTATTTATATTATATTGAATGTCTATCAAGATTACTTATTTGAAGCATCCGTCTTTTACTCAGACTAGGAGTAAATTTTTTCTATAAATAGAGGGGTTTTGTTTATTATATTTACAATCTGATGATCTCTCATCCCTCAAGAGAATAAATAAAAATTACTCTCTATATTGTCTCTACTCTTCTTCTTTATTCTTTTTTATTTTATAACAATTTTCCTTTTTCTGAACACCCTCTTTTTACTGCCTTGCTCTTTTTCTACAGAAAAATTCACTCTGTAACTGTCTCATGATAGTTACTAAGACTTTCAATTGTTTATTTTAACATTTTGAAAAAAGTGACAGTTACTAAGTGTTACAATTGTTTATTTTGAAACACATCATTACATTACAAAAAATTACAGATTGATAATTGTGTATTCTCTATATCATCATAGAATATGACTTTTTTTTATAGAAGTAGGAAAAAAAATCTTTAAGTAAAATTCAACACTAATTTATCTCCTTACTACCTTCCAACAACCCCCCCCCCCCCCCCCCCCACACACACACAAAGATTGAATAAAAATAGTTTTGAGATAATACTTTTTATTTATTTATCAAATATTAAATAAGTAAACAAATTAACTATTTATTTTAACATGCATGGCAACGGTTAATTCACACTGTGTTTTTTCCACAATCTGCATTCTCTCCAATACACCTCAACGCTAGAAGCAGAGCAATGATTTGACATTTATGAATTCAAAATTCTAGTTTTTTTTAAGTAATTGAGTTCTAAATTAATAATTATATGTCTATCTGAACGTCATGCCTGTCTGGACACATCCACCTGGATGTCACACATCGTGTCGCTTCCTGTAATACTGAAAA
This sequence comes from Capsicum annuum, assembly GCF_002878395.1. Lineage (NCBI taxonomy): Eukaryota > Viridiplantae > Streptophyta > Magnoliopsida > Solanales > Solanaceae > Capsicum > Capsicum annuum. Next base: position 5,062,326 of record NC_061121.1, read on the forward strand.
TTTGACTTAAAAAAAAAATTTATACATATTTAATTAATTATTAAGACAAATATAAATTAAAATTTAAATCAAAGTTATTCTGACAAAATCGTAATCGAACTTCACCCCTGCCATTTCCATAGCCCCCACCCCACCCCATAATGTTTTGAGTGATTATATATACTAATATTTTTAAAATAATATTTTTTATTTATTCATCAAAAATTATTAAATATTTTTTTTAAAAAAAAAAACTCTTATTTGAAATTATAAGACAAAATAGTTGAAGACAAATGGCAATCAAACCAATATCTCAATATTATAGAGAATAAAATGTCCTTTTTCTTCCTCCATAAACTTTGAGAAGATTATGATTCTTTAATCTTTATGCATTTCAAGAATCGGAATTTTATGACTAGTAAAATAAGATTTTGTAGTACTACAATAAGATAAACTATCCTTAGACATCACAGCATCATCTTATTCTAAATTATTGGACACTGGTACGTAATTTATTTCTAGTGCCACATTTTAATTTCTTAGAGTCTAAGATTTATTTATTTATTTATATCGATGCATGTAAAAAAATATTTATGTAATTATATCACTTATAAGAAAAAAATAATAATACTTTTTCTTACAGTTAGTAGTTATTTAGTTCTATATAACATCACACATGATATGTATCATTCTTTCGTATTACTAGATTTAAAAGATATATTAGTACATTATACATCTTTAATTTAAGATAATTAAATTAATAAAATATTATTTATATTAGACTTCGTGTGCAATCAAACTACATAAAATAAATAGAAGAAATAACTTACCTTCTATAATAGATAGGCTTGATACTCATCAGTAATTTTCAGTTATATACTCGAATTATGACTTAGTCCAATTGAGCATTTGAATCAATGATAAAACGTTTCTATTAGTCATCATTTCAAAATTTGAAAAAACTTTACCATATTCACAAGTGTACTCCATCATGTCGATAAGTATATGCTTTTGAGAACATACACAAAAACTTTTTCAAAATCTAAACCAAAATTGTTAACAGCGAAATACTTTATCATGTATTCCTATATTTTATTCGTAGTTCTAATGTTTTAATAAAATCTATATCAAGTTTAAAAGAATTATCGATGTATTAAATCATATATATATATATAAATATATAAATAACTTTAATTTGTTTTTTATGGAGACATGCAGCTGGCTAGGCACTAAATTAAATATTTTGGTTCTTAATACGTGTTCAAGAATCTAATCCATAACCTATGGGGTTGGCATACCAAAAATATGCAAAATATAAAAGCATATACTTAAATAAAATCCATGGTAGTCATAAATTATGCTACTTAAAAAATAAAAAATTAAAGCTATCGTGGAAGTACATTAATGAAAAAAGCATATGCTATAAATGAATCATTTATCCATATATATCCAAGAATTGAGGGGTATTGAGAAGATGTGTTGTTAATATAATCCATTTAATTTTTAAAAAGAGATTATTATTAATAATTTTTTTTTTGACTATTAAGTCAAGGGAAATATAATTAAGGATATTCTCTTTGTTGATATATATGAATGGCATGTAATCACAATCCAAGAATCGTATGCTTAAAGAATAGTTTTTTTTTTTTTTTTTGGGGGCGGGGGCGGGGGGGAGGTGGGTTACATTGAAGCATAAATTATAGTACATTATTGTGAATTTTGATGTGATATATTTTCATATTGTGTTTAATTTGGCCAAACATTTGGCATTTGAATGGAAGAATAGAATATAGTTTTTTTTTTTTTTAAACTCATGAACTTTTTTTTGTTTTTTGTTTTGTCAAGAGCCATCACATTATATTGACCCTTGATGTGGAAAACCTATCATAGGCAGAGGCAGGATTTCAAGTAAGGGGTTTAATATTCAAAAAGAACTAAGTCGAAGGGGATTCAACACCTACTATAAACACATAAAAAATAATTTTAATTATATATAAATACTATATTTCCCCCCTAAAAAGGACTGGCTCCACTTCTAAAACCTACCGTCAAACATAAAAGAATCATTTTTGTCATTTTCTCGCATTCTACGTACCACGTAGATTAAATTGTCATGTCTCATTCGGTACGTATAATTATTAATTAGGTAACAATTTTAGTCACGGTTGTACTATTTTTCAGAAAGTTTAGTATACGAATCAAGATCGACCTCACTTTTAATTAGGTAACATGAGGTCGGTACCTCACTTAGTCCAGATCGCGATTCTTCAAGCTCCAAAATCTCAAAAATTGAGAGTTGACCACCAGTATTCAGTGGCGGATCCAGAATTTAAGGAGAGTGGGTTTTTACTGCAGAAAAAAATAAAAAATTACCTCAATCAGGTTTGAACTCGAGCATACCTACCAATGGAGAACCTTAAGATCAACTTAAATGTCGGTGCACCTAACCAGCTTCTTGTTTAGTGGGTGCTTTTATATAATTTATACCCATTTTTATATATTTTTTATATAATTATACCTATTTTGCGTTGAGTTTAGTGGGTGTCGGAACATTCAAAATTTATGTGTAGGTCCACTTCTGCCAGTATCTCGTGGTCATATATAGAACTAGGTTATAATAGGTTTGTCCATGATCGCGGACCTGACTCCTGTGATCACGAAGGTCGTTGCCCGTTTGTGACCATTTTAGGACACAAACGGGCAAATTGGAGGGGTCAAAGTCAAATTAAAGTTACATGAATAAATAGAAAGACAATGTTCCGATCCTTTAATTTTGACCTAAATGGATTCCACATATAATATATCATGTAAAAGTAATTTTCTTCATAAAGTAATAAACTCAAAAAGACAGTCAATGAACAATTGAGAACTTTCAATACGTTTTGGAAAGTCACTTGATAATAATTAGAATTGGTGTAATTATAGTGTTATTTGTCGTAAGTCGGGATCTATTGGAAACAATCTCTCTATTTTATTTGAGGTAGTGGTATGGACTGCATACATTTTATCATTATCAGATCCTACGTTGTGAGAATACACTGGATATATTGTTATTGTTGTTGTAGTAATTACACAACCTGTTAGAGTTTGTGACCCAAATTTTGTTGATCTAGCCCTGAAAAGCTCGCGGTGCGACCCATGTTTGTGATTTTTTGTGGGGTATGTGGTGGTAGCGTAGGAATCGGGCCTAGGATTTATTTGTACGCACGTATTATATAACTGCGATTTAGTGAATTGTTTTGGACGATTTAAATACGTCATTGAGGCTTTCATCTCCTGATTGTACTCCTCTCCATATAGTGAATTCCTCCGCCTCTATCCGTGATTTTTTTCGTCAAAGTTTTCCATGTAAATCTGTGTCTTCTTCTTGTTTTCTTTTGCTTTGTGATATCACTTATTCTGTCCGAACATAACACAACCTAGTAATTACATCAATCAAACACGTCAAACATTGTAATTACACCCTTTAATTTTACATCAGATGCAATTTTCAGAGTGACTTTCCAAACAGGCTCTAAATACATCTCTCATTTATGTCTAATTAAACATTCCTCACATAAACTAAAACAAAAAATAACAATTTAAACTGGTTAAGATGTCTGGATGAAATCTTGTAAAGATGGAGAGGTGGGAGTTGGAACATTAAAACAGAAAAGTAAAATTATTTTTTTTTTGATTTTTCACTCAGTGTTTGGTGTCCGTATTGGAACCTCAACTAATTTGAATAGCGCGTTAACGGGTTCATTTTGGGATAGCGCTTCCAACAGTATTAGTGTCCGCATTAGAATCTCGACTAATTTTAATAGCGTGTTGCAGGGTCCATGTAGCGCTCCCAATAGTATTTTTTTCATATCCAGAACTCAAATCCGAAACCTCTAATTAAGAGTGAAGCAATTCTATCGCTACACCATAATAACTTGTCTCGATTGAGAAGATACAATAATGATTACAATTTACTACTTATAGTGTATGATATTTTGTAAGATATAATATGTAAATAAGAGGACCTATCAAAAAAAAACACCAAAATGAAAAATGCAATCCTAGTCATGCTCATAATGTACTCTTTTGATCGTTTTAATTGTCTGTTTGGGACTTTGTCTGATTAATAATGTATAAATAACTAAATATTAATTTTTTAGAAGTAATTACACTTTTTTTTATTTTTTTAATTACTTTATTCTCTCTATCTATTAATATACATAATATAGTCTAATATGTACATAGTATTTTGTGTATATATGGGATTTTTATAATATGTTTAGGGAGTTAAAATTTTTTTGTAATATTGAAAATATAAGTTGTGTATTTGTGTAATTTTTAGATTAATATTATTTTTCCATTTTCCATTTGTGTATTGTTTAGTTGTTTTACTTGAGGAGTTGGACCAGGTCACTTTTGGGCCTGGTCCGTGTATATACTTATATAAATCCCTAAATCTTTAAGTGATATTACATAAAATTTTGGTTATTTTGTTAATTACATTTTATCTCGGTTTTTAAAATGGTGATACATATAAAAAAGTGATACATTTGAAACTAACAAGATATTTATTTAAAGAAATAATAGATTCTCTTTTATTCATTGTAATCTTTTATTTAAGGAAAGATATCTAATTTTTCTCTCTTTTTAGATTTAATTTAGGTGTTTTAATTATGTTTCTCTTTTTCGTCTTTAATTATGAAGGATATATTTTTTTTTTGGTCTTTTTTCGTCTTTAATTTTGTCTAATTTTAGTCTTTTTTTTTTAGATTTAATTTTAATTATGTTTCAATTCTACTTTTAGTATTATTTTTTAAATGTTATTACTTTTGTTTCCTACCTAACTACACCATTACCTTTCATTAATAACATATGGATCACCCAATAATTGAAATAAATAATTGTATCTACCATATGAACCACCATAATACCATATATATCACCCATTAACATCACATGAATCACCCAATAATTGAAATAAATAATTGTATCTACCATATGAATCAGCATAATACTATATATATCACCCATTAATATCATATGAATCACCCAATAATTGTACCTGCCATATGAATCACCATAATACAATATGTATCACCCATTAATATAATGTGTATCACCGGTTAAAATCATACAAAATGTATCTATCGTATGAATCACCATAATACTCATATAATGATATCATATTAAGCATTCATATGAATCACCATTAAAAAAATAAACATGTATGAATAACTAAATAAATTTATATATGTATCAATAGATTTTTTAAAAAAAATGGGAGAGATTTTAGGAGAGGGAAAAAAAGTTGCATGCATTAATGGAGGAGAAAAAATTAGGAAGGAAGATGATTTGAGCATTAATGGAAGAGAAAAAAATCAGGAAAGAAGATGATTTAATTGTTGATATGTATCAAGAGTAATGGTGGAGTAAAAATAGGATGTGGGGTTTTCTTGATATGTATCAAGAGTAAAGTTGAAAAATGGATTTTATGTAAATTTTAAAAAGGTAAGGGATATTAGATAATATAGTCTCTTAGGTATGGTATTTGTGTAATTTATCCTTTATTTTTAAATTTATCCTTTATTTTTACTTTAATAAAATGGGCACTGTGCCCAATTTTAAATTAAAAAAAAATATTGTCTGTTTGATTTTAACTGATATAAAATTTAAGAAAGTACAAAAAAATTATTTGAATTTTATAGTTTTTAACAAAAGTAATATAGAATGTATTGAAAAACTTTTTATTTTTGTAATCTTAAACATGTCACGTGAAAAATAAGGATCAAAGAGTTGTCAAATGTAATTAGAAAAGAGACTTTCTTTTTTTAAACTCAATGAAAAGTAAATTAAAATAAATAAATTGAAATAGAAGAAGTATGACTTATTTTACACCATAATTTTTAAAAGTCAATTTCTTTCGTTCGAAATCTATTTTCAATGAATTATCATCATATAAATTGAAACAAAGAGAGTTAGTTTAACGAGTTAAAGATATTTGGATAAAACCTTTTAGGGTCGGAATTAAACTAGAAGTGACAAAATTAGCTCATAGCACTGTAGCCAATTTCACTTCAATCCATTTCAGTTCGAATAACTTTTGGTTATTTATTGACCCGTGTATTTATCAACTCAACCCCTCAACGTCCTAATTTGCCCAATCTACTCATTTGTCACCTATAATTGAGATATTTAAACGGAACAAGTAGAGATGTCTTTTAGACTATATGACTAGGGGCAGAGCCACATTTAGCGAAGCGTGGTTAGAGATGTCTTTTAGACTGTATGACCAGGGGCAGAGCCATATATAGCGAAGCGTGGTCAGATGTACATCCTTTGTCGGAAAGCTATGTGGTGAATCATAAGTGGATCCACCTATATCAAAGAATGGTCAGGTGAACACCCTTCGTCGAAAAATTATATTATGTATATATTCTAAATTTTAACTATTATAAGGAGGTATTTAATTTTGCAAACTCTTCACCAAATTCCTGACTCCGCCGTTATTGTGAATAGAACTTAAATGTTAGCTATTATAAATGTGTACTTAATTTTTCACATCTTTATCAAAGCTAAAACTAAAATTTATGCATCATTCGTTAAATACCTGATTCCGCCACTGTGTATAACTTATCTCAATTGAGAAGATATGAAATGATTACAATTTACATGCGTAGTGATACATATTTGACAAGATATAATATATGTACGTAAGAGGGCCTAGTAAAAAAAAAAACAAACTAATATAAATGCAATCCAACTCATGACCATGATTCTCTTGGCCTGTCATTGGTTTAAACTTTAAATATTTAATAATATGTATAGCCTCATGCCTATTTTTAACCTTAAATAATTGTCCATCTAACTGATTAAACTAAAACTAGTCGACAAATATATAATATGCATACGGACATGTAGAAGTCGGCATGTCCGCCATAAATGCAGGGGCGGAGCCAGCCTTCTGTTCGGAGGTTCGGTCGATCCCTATTCGATAGAAAAATATACTATTTATATATGATTAAAATTATTTTTTATATGGTTATAGTAGTTGTTGAACCCCCTTCGATTAAGTTTTCTTTGAATATGGAACCCCCTTAATTGAAATCCTAAGTTTTCTTTGAAAATGGAAACCCCTTCGGTGAAATCCTGCCTCCGCCTCTGCAGTGATAAATGCATGGTAGGAGTCTAAGTCAAAACCCTATCGGTCATTACCACGTAGGTGGAAGATCGTGTATAATCGATCAGTATTTAATTTTTATATACCGATTAGAGAAAGTATTATGAAATCAAAAACAGGAATAGGCAATACAATAAACAAAAGAAAACAAGGAGAACACACATATTTTACGTGGAAACCCTAGACGGAAAAAAAAACTACGGGCAGAGCAGGAGGAAAAATCACTATAACGGAGAAGAATATAAGGAGGAACCGAAATCTCAATAACACATAAAAATCATAAAAAACCAACCTTCTAAATCACACTTATATAACACGTGCGTATAAGGAAACCCTAAGCCCAAAAAACATACAAGATACATCGGCCCGATCCCTCCGCTACCACCACAGATCCCCAAAAAATTCTCATAAATACAATTTCACCAATATGAGTCATACTGCAATTTTTTCGGACTTAATCAATAAAATTCGGATCACAAACTCTAACAATAATATATTTGTCTGGCTATTTATATAAAGATCTCTTTTTCTTTTTTTTTTTTCTCCTAACTTTTTGCAAGTGATAATGCCATTCACCAAACTAATTGTTCCTTCATTATAAACCCTTCACTTCGAAATTCGAATAGAATTTTATTGAACTGTTTGTACTAAAACATGCAACAATATTTTTGGAACCTCAAAAGTCAAACGTCAGGTTGTATATTTTTCTACTGTATGTCATATCATATTTTTAATTATAGAGAAATTTCTAGGGTTTAGGTGTAAAATTTGTTGAATTGTGTGATGATCATATCATTTAAAAGTTTAAGTGGTTTAAAGAATACGATTATTTATTTAATTATGTTTTCAACACGTCAACTCACACGTACAAACTTAATTCTTTTTTTTTTTTCTTCATAGGCCAAATATGTAAAAAAAAAAAAAAAATTTGATAATGAGCGATGAGATTCGATTTGAGGAACTCCATAGAGAGAAGTTGTAACCATGCATGTGCTAAATGTTGGTTATTCTTCACATTTTAATTGTCATTTATTGTCTGTAACACACTATGAAGAAATTAGGTGTAGATTTAAATCTCAACAATGAAGAAAAATAAGTATATTTATTTCATTTATTAAATCCTTAAGAAACCATATTGCACTATATACCCTTCATTTTTTACTCATTTTTTCGATGATTTGTGGGATCGATGAGTAAACAAAATTATTGGCTAATTCTTTTTGCCTTTTGAAAGTCTTATAATCTCTCTCTCTATATATATATACTACTAATTGAGTGTCAAAAGTGAACTTTTGAAAATGTTAGCAGACTAGGATTATTGTGTTTGGAAGAAAGGAAAATTTTTTCTTAAAAAAATATAAGTACTTCTCTTGGTTTCTTGTATTGGTTTTTAAAAGAACGTATTTATAAATAATTTAGGCAAAATAGGGGTGGTGGTGGTTGGAGGTAATGGGGTAGTGGGGGGGGGGGGGGTTCAGTGGCGGACTCAGAATTTAAGGATCGCGTGAGTGTGCGGAAAGTTCGAACACACATATTGGTACTTTAAGGTTCCGCTTGAAAATTAAAACATTCAACTCTCTTCTTGGTTTACTGAATGTTTTTGTAAATCTTATACTAGATTTTATACAATTTATATGCAATTATACCGAATCTGTATTGAATTTAATGGGTGTTGGAGTGTTGGATTCGAAATCGAGAGAGTGTCATGCGGAAGCTTAAAGTTTGTAAACCATAAAAGCGATAATTCAGATGACAAAGAAAAACATACTAAAAGCATAATTATTATATGGTCTGACTAATTGACCTACACATGAAAACCTAACATAAAATAAAACATAAAAACTATTTGAGAGAAATCTCCCCCTAAATAAATCTCTCCGTCTTGGATAGAATTAAATTCTAGCCACTCTTATTTTATTTTATTTTTACTAATTTTTGTGCTTTTTGGATTGTACTATAGGTGCAACCTAATGAACAACATGAAATAATTATTCCTTTTTAAATATCATCCAATAATGGTATATATATTCTACACACATTATATCTACGTAGTGAAATAGTTATTCTTCACTTATAGAGAAAGGAACAAATTAAGTACTTGTTCCCTAGCTACTTGCAATAACAACTTTGACTAAGTCTTGGTTCAATGTTGTATACAAAATCAGAAATTTCATTAAGGGTATTCAAAATTTAATATATACGTCCGAAAAGTAATTTTACTTTATATATATGCTTCATATAAGTTTCTATATGCGTATAATTTTTTGAAGAGTGTTCAATTCAACTAGCCTCACATTATCAACCTCGAAGCTCCCAAAAAACAAAAATGACTTTATTTAATGTCGCATATGTATACGTTTGACATTCAGAATTTACTTACCCGATTAGTTCAAATTGACATTATCATGTATGACCGATTTAAAGAAAAAAAGTTATCTGCTAGGAATTTCTTGAAGATAATGAAGCTTATTCTCCATAAAAAAAATATACATATATAAAACAATATTCCTTTCTTAATCATCCAATGGGATATTCCAAAATTGTTTACGTATTTTAGAATAGTACTAATTCTTCAGCACTAGTTCTCTGATTTCAACAGGACACTACTTTTAAAAAAAGGAAAAAATATTTTATAGTCATATGGTATTTGAAGTTAACCATCCAATTAAGAGTGAAAGGATCGTATTCAATTCGTCCGATAATATTTTTGGAGGTCGATATGATAACTTGACTAATCAATTGTGTATAGATAAAACATTTGAGTCTAACTTAACCTTGAAAACTAGTTCACAAGGAGAGAATTGTTTATGTCCATATATAAGCAGATCATCAGTCAATTCTCCGGTTAATGTGGAACTCCAACCTAACCCTACCATACCCTCCAACCCCATCCTCCACCTCCACACCTAGGGCTCAACTGAAAGTGGCGGGGGATTGAGATGAACCTAATTCTGATATCATGGAAAGATAGACACATCTAGACCCACGGGGCGGACCTAGGTACACTTTTGTAATGCTCTAGCACATGTTAAATCTGACACAGATTAGGTATAATTATATGAGAAATATATGCAAATTGGTATATAAGAGTCTATCAAAAAGCACTCAAGAAACCAAGAAGATAACTAAGTGTATTGATTTTTGAACCTTAAAACTTTACGCGTCAATACGTGTTCGAACCTCCTTGACGCACCCACTACCCTGAAATTCTGAGTCCATCACCACTATTTAAACCTAACTCAACTTCAAAAGTTAACTCACGTTCAGCCACTGTACTTGTGAATAAGACAATATAAATGCCACGTGTAATTACCGGGTCCATTGGTACTAGTACATATGTCACCAGGAAATCAAGAAGATAACTAAGTGTTTTGGTTTTTTGGCAGAACCTTAAAATTTTAGGCGTCAATGTGTGTTCGAACCTCCCTGAGGCACCCATGGCCTCTAAATTCTAGATCTATCACCACTAAACCTAACTCAACCTCAAAAGTTAGCTCACGTTCAGATACTATACTCATAATAAGACAATGTAAATGCCACGTGTAATTACCGGGTCCGTCGGTACTATTACGTACATCTGTCACTTGCCTGTATGTAGGGCAAAAATTTGAAAAAGAAGAACATATTATCTTCTGAGTCAGCCCACCTGAGAGATGGAGCTTTCAATTTTCCACATTAATACAATACAATATGTTGCTATCTGAAGAAGAATGATGAAAGGTGGATATATTGGCATATTATATACATCATGCTGACAACTTGGTGGGAATTTTGTGCCATGTAACATAATATAATAAAATGCCACTATTTCTTTTATCCCTTTATGCTTTTAACGGTAATGGAGCTAGGATTTTCATTGAGCGTGTTTAAAATTAAATTGCAGGAACTTTTTATTTTTGATGTCACACTCGTAATGGATTCTCCAAAATTTACTATTTTTAGAGAATCAGGCATGCACTTGTTGATGTTTTTGAAGAGTCCAAGCAACTAAATTCAAAATGTGAACACGTAAACATACGAGCTAACCCAAGGAGTTTAACATCTACTCTCTCTCTCTCTATATATATATGTCTGATGAACCCCTAGCTTCAAGCCGACTTTGCTCGCCCTTGATTTTTAATAAACGTGATATTCGACTCAACTTATGATTTACGTCGATTATTTTAACAAAATTAAAATTAATATGCCACTTTTCCCCAACACAAATAAAGTTTTTCTATGGAGGGGAAAGAATTAATATCACCTTATTAACGGATTTTTGGATGTGTTTTAATTAGTATGAAGGGAAATGTTTTCCAAGAAAATAATTGAATTTCTTATTATTTTTCTTGTATTTGATATATAAATAAAACATATTATTTTAAAAATATTTATATAGAATCTACATAAATATTATAGGAGAAGTAGGGAGATTGAAAAATTATTGCTTTAATTTGATTGATAGATTTAAAAACCCGATACAATTAATTTAGTTTAATATTTAAAAAATCGAATCAACTCGACCATGTACACCCTCCTTATAAATATGTTTATTACTAGCTATGGTAGAAGTTTCAGCATAATTATTAGTATTTGTTTCATATTATAGTATTTGATTCTCATTCTTACTTCTATATCCATCAGGATTTTATTCACAAATAATTACTTAAATATTTAACAGTGTCCCTGTAATTAATTAACTTATTATATGCTCGATTAAAGCTCGTGTTGGATTATTTTTTTACGTAGTTTTCTACTAAAATAGAACTACATGTCATATATAATTATATAGTTAGTGCATATGCTTAGTTTATACTACTAAGTACTACCTTTTTTTAGATTTATTAGACGTAAGTTGTCATTATAAAATATAGGGAAAATGCTTTGTTTTCATCCTAAACTATATACGAAATTGTTGAGACGCGACACACTCGAATTTTAGGAGGGTCCTATTACCCCTGAACTAATTAAAATCGTATTTTTGGCCACCTTAGTGCCTACGTGACACGTCAGTGAATCAACACACTGAAGGTCCACGTATGTGCCATATAGGTAGTAAGGTTGCAAAAAATACGATTTTAATTAGTCCAGGGGTAATAGTATCCTCTTAAAGTTCGGATATATCTTAGAAATTTCATGTATAATTTAGGATGAAAATAATACATTTTCTCTAAAATATAAATTGTGATCTATTGATAAGATTATGTTAAAAGAAGAAGGGGTTTTTATTATCTATAAATAATTATATTTAATAATCACTTAATTAGCTCCATTTAGATTCTATTCCCAAAACCAATACTCATATATCAAGTACAAATTTGACTTCTCTCCATTTTTTTGAAGTTCTTATCTTGATTGGTGACATATGCCATAGTTTAAATTGAATGAATAATATTTAATTATTCTAAAATAAATCTCTAACTATAGTTTAGATAATAAATTCATTATATATTTAATTTAAAAAATATTATGATCCCATAATCTTAGCAATATGTCCATAAATAAAGCAACAAAAGGTTTTCTCTTTCAAATCTTTTAATTTCTTTGTAAATCATTTTTTATTATTTGCATTTTTTGAAACTTTTTCTTTAACAATTATCTATTTTATTTTATTTAAAATAGGTGAAATAAAGTAGGAGAAATAATTGGCTCTTCTATTTTAGATTTTTTTTTATTTTTTATTTTTTTCTTAAAAATTAGATATTTTAATTTCTTTAAAATAGGTGAAATAAAATAGGAAGAACATGAGAGAAATATTTATCTCTAGTATTCTAAATTATTTTTTTTATTTTCTATTTTTTTTTTTTGAAATTTTTTCTTTAACAATGATCTATTTTATTTTCTTTAAAATAGGTGAAAGAAAATAGGGGGGACATAGGTGGAATAAAAGAGGAGAAATTATCGGCTCTCCTATTTTATTTCATCTATTTAAAGAAAATAAAATAGCTGGTAATTATTAAAGAGAAAATTTCGAAAATGCAATATAAATTTTAATTTAAATAAAAATTAAAAGATGGACTATGAGTAGGAATTTTATTTTTTTTTACAAGATAATATGTTGCTAAGATTGTGAGATTATAATTTTTTTTTAAACTCAATATATAATGTATTTATTATCTAAACTATGGTTAGAGATTTACTTTAAAATAATTAAATCTTACCCATTCAATTTGATCTAAGTCATATGTCACCAATCAAGATAGAGACTTGGGAAAAATGAAGAGAGTGGAAATGGAGAGAAGGCAAATCTATTAAGTACTAATTCGTGGTTATTTATTCCAGCATTTATACCATAATGATGGGAGAAGTTATCCCATATACATGGCGGGATAATTGGAATAGCAGACTTATTTTATGCCGTTATTTGAAAATAATTTTTCAACAATGTATGCTTCACTAATTCGTGATGGGAGAAGTTATTTCATATGCATGGCGGGATCATTGGGATAACAGATTTCTTTTAAGTCGTTATTTGAAAATGATTTTTTCAATAATGTATACTCCCCTAATTCGTGATGGGAGAATGGAGAAATTCTATTGGTATGCCTCTTTATTTTTCTTGCTTGCCCTAATTCATTGGTTTATTTTTTTGCAACTTCAGAGTATATATTGGAGTCACTGTAATTAAAACTAATCAATTATTGTAGGATAGAATTTTTGAGGTTTCTATTAAGCGTAGCATTTATAATGATTTAGAATCAACTAGAAATAGCCAAAGGATATAAATTAATCATTATTTTCTTATTAGAAAAATAGTTGTTGTAGGAAAAAAAATATTTTAATGGGTATGGGTCGGGTTATGTTAAATGAATCGGTTGTTTTTAATGGGTCTAAGATATTTTGAAATTAATATTGATTTATTTTAATTAATATCGCGGACCTCTAATAAAAAGCCACATGACAAAACTATTTTTGAAAACCCACCATTAAAAAGTAATGACATGGGTGAGCAGATTTTATAACGACAATGACATGAATGAGCTGAACTTTTAACTGATGGCATAAATGAGTCATTTCTGATAGTTTAATGACATATTTGAGCCTTTTTTTCTTATTTTAATTAATGACGTGAACCTTTAATAAAAGGCCACGTGGCAAAGCTGTTTTTAAAAACCATGATTAAAAATTAATGGCATGTATGAGCCGATTTTGTAACGGCGATGGCATGAATGAGCCAAACTTTTAACTGATGGCATAAATGAGTCATTTTTGATAGTTCAATGGCATATTTGAGTCTTTTTCCTATTTAATATAATCTAAAGAAAAAGCTTTTTAAGAAAATATGGGCAGAGTGCAAATACAGGTTGGCTCAAGGGTAAGACTAGTAAATCATTTGCTTTACATCCCGAAAATTTTGAGGTCTCAAAAATTTTAGTAGTAAATTTTATGATTTCAGCTTGACACTTAAAATAATAATGAAGATTGTGAAATACGTTTAGAAAAATTATCTTAAAAAAAGAAAGAAAGAAAGAAAGAAAGAAAGAAAAAACTATTTACTTTTTACTAGAAATATTTTAAAACTTTGAATCAAGCTACTCAAACTTCATACTAATAAATAAAGTTTTAACAATAACATCCAAGTTAATGTATTGCAAACAAATGACTCATATTTTATTAACTAGAATTGATTTTTACTTTTATTGATAATCATATTAATATGTGAAGTTAAATGATACGTGTATTTTAAAAATACTACAATAAAAATAACTAATATGTCAGAACAAAAATGACAACTCTAAATTATTGTAATATTATTTTTGTAACTATTATTAAAATTTGAATTTAGATTACTAATTTTATTGAGATGCCCGATGCAGACACCCAAAAGTGTATGGAACAAATAATGGATGTTGATTGAGGATTTGTACTTGAAATTTAATATTTGTAGGCCAAACCCATCGGTGGCCTCCTAAACTTGGCACCATCTTTCACTTATGCACGTCAACTGAACCATGTTCATTTTAAACACCTCAAGTAGATAAAAGTGTCTTACTTTGACACTTTTTGCTCTGTTGACAAAGTACGTATTTCACACGTTGCAGAGGCGCGTTCAAACCTCATTTTTTGCTGATTGGGTATAAAAATCTGCAGAGGCGGGTTCAAACCTCATTTTTTGCTGATTGGGCATAAAATCAGCCCCCAACGGTTATATCTCTCTTTCCGCTATTTATATTACTTTCTTCTTCATTCCACCATCCAAAAATAACTCTAATTTCTCAAATTTCTTCATTCTTCTCAACTTCCTTAAATTAGGCCTTAAGTTAATTTTAGATTTTATTTTGAATGGAAAATTTATTCTTCAATTTCTCAAAAGTTTAATTTTTTTTAAAAAATTTTCTCGAATTATATTGGACAATGTCAAGCTCGTTGTTCATAACCTATTCTGAAAATGATTACCGCTATTGTAAATGTGGTCATCAAGCATTACTGAAAACTTCTTGGACTCAACAAAATTCAGGCCGTCGATTTTTTACTTGTAAACTTTCAAAGGTAATGTTTTTGACTTCTTAATTAAATTAGTTGATTAATTATGATTTCATCATCGATTTTGTAATTGATTTTATAGAAATTGGGCGGCTGTGATTATTTTCATTGGTATGAAGAACGACACCTTTCACAAGCAAATAGGGTAATTTGGACTTTGTTGAAAAAAGTGAAGGCGTTTGAAAATAAAAAAATCAAACAAGAAGATTATATATTATTGGTATTACAAAATCCAGGCCGTCGATTTTTTACTTGTAAACTTTCAAAGGTAATGTTTTTGACTTCTTAATTAAATTAGTTGATTAATTATGATTTCGTCATTGATTTTGTAATTGATTTTGTAGAAATTGGGCGGCTGTGATTATTTTCATTGGTATGAAGAATGACACTTTTCACAAGCAAATGGGATGATTTGGGGTTTGTTGAAAAAAGTGAAGGCGTTTGAAGAAAAACAAAATCGAGCAAGAAGATTATATATTATTGGTGTTATTGCCACTGCTTTGCTGTTGTCGGAAATATGGATGTTGAAACCTAATTGCTGAAGTTTTGCATAGAACTCATTCCACTGATATTGATGCTAATTGCTGAAGTTTTGCGTTGAACTCATTCAATTGATTCAACTGGTATTGATGTTGTAAATTGGTCGTTTAGGTGTATAGTTGTGATGTGCATTAGGAATTATAAGATGTAGTTTTGTTGATGCAATGTTGGCCTTGTAATATTTCTTACAGGTGTAGTTTTGTTGATGTAATGTTGGCCTTGTAATATTTCTTACATTTGCTGAAATAAAATGTTTATCGTTAACTTTTGATCACACATTTATAACAACTGTCAAAGAAGACAAGCAACAACTTTATATAGCTCAAAGCAACACCAACAACAACTTCACAAAGCAACACCAACAATAAATGTGTTTGGTACAAAATGTTTGGTACACCAACAAAACATGCTTCAAACAACCCAATTGTTTAAGCTAATTGTTTATTGCATACGCTTGCATATTTAAACTACTATACACTACTAGATTTAAATTATCAAATTGTTTGGTACAAAATGTTACACAATAAAAATACAAAACACCATAAAAAAATACTACTTCTTCTTCTTTTTGTTTGTCATTTGCTACAATTGATTGGTGGTGACAACATCTTTACTTTTCCATTTCAAGCCTCTTGGCTTATAACCAAGATCAACACCTTTAGAACTTGCATCCTTGTAAGTTGTACCACTTTGTAGGATCCTTTGGCTTGATGTCTTCGATTTTTATTTTTCTTTTTTGAAAAGTAGGAGCAATAATTAATATATATGTACTTTCTTGTTAAAAAATTAATATTTGAGTTAACTTACATTCAATATTTGGGTTCCCCTTGGATTTGTGTAGATTTCAAATTCAGCATTTTTTGACCTTTTAGATCCACCAAAATCAGCATCTATTGTTGTTTCAACTCTACCTCTCTTGTGTCCAACAGTTTTTCTATTTCTAGGAAGTAGTTGGCTTTTTATTCCTTCTGTAACAGGGATCCTAGTATCACCACAAGATATAGATGTTGCAGCTGCCTTAAACCTTCTAATTCTGCTTGTATCAGCACAAACTGTTGTTGAAGTTGCAGCTTGACTTGAGCTTGTTGGTGCAAACTTACTTGAGCTGCATTTTGTTGATTTTATTGAGGTTGAAGGTGCAGGTTGGCTTGATCTTTTAGGATGACAACTTGCCTATGAACTATGACCACTAGGCTGGAACCCTTGGCTAGGAACTTGTTCATTTGGATCAGGAATCTATAAACACATACGCAACAGTTAAATCAATATAAAATCAACTTCTACAATAAAATTAAAAATCATTATTTTACCTTACAATATCTTCTGTTATGACCTTGTTGATGATACTTGAAACATGTTATTTTCACCCCTTGTTTTGACAGTTTTTCATATTTCTTCTTTGGTTCACCTTTACCTTTTCTTCTATTTCTTGCAGGTCTGCCAGATATTTTCTTAGGCTCAGGGGGCTTAATCTTTGGATTGTTTGTCTCAGGCCACATCTTCATATTGAATATTAGTTGTATAAAGTGACTGTAAGCCTTAATGAAGGTTTTCTTTTTATACCAATGCTCCACATAAAGTTCAGGCTCTTGTTCAACATGATACAAAGCACAAATAGCATGTTGGCAGAGAATGCCTCTTAACTGCCAAGTTCTACAACTACAAATTCTATTACTCAAGTCCACTGTATGCCTAAACTCCCCTTCTCCGATTTCAAATCCAACATCAGCATTCCAAAGAACCTTGCAAGTCCTAGCCTTTTCCTTATTCTCCTCCAATATAAGTCTAGCCATAGGTGCAATATCACATATCCAAGTATTGACAAACTTAATCATATTCACAGTTCTAGTCATGATTTTTCTCCTAATGTCCTCCAACATGGTAATGATAGATTTGTGTCTAGGAACGAAGATCTATGAGTTAAAGGTCTCACAAAAGTTATTTTCAATAGCATCACGCTTACAATCTTCTTTAAAGAATGTCTTAACACATGAATACCTAGGATAATATAATAAATCACCAACAATATCCTTACCTTGCATACCAAGTTGGCTCATGTAATCAAGTTCCTCTTTGAACTTCACTTCAAAGCTTGCCTTTGAGAATTTCAGAATTGTTTTCTCTTCTCTTCTTCCTTCCACTGTTGACTCCAATTGGACCAAATATGTCTAGCACATCTTCTTAATTTAGCATTTGGTAGCAAGTCAAAAACAACAGCAAGTAAGCCCTACATACAGAAAATAGTTAAAGTACTAGACAGAGAAATCAAGTATTTCAATTATGGGCAGTTAAAAAAAATAAAAAAAATTACCTTTTGCATATCAGCCATCACAGTAAGACCTGCTTCAGTACCCAACTGCAGATCCTCTTTCAAATACTTGATAAAAAAAAGTCCAACTATGCTTAGTTTTCTTGTCCACAACAACCCAGGCTATAAAAAACATCTAATTGTTACCATTCTTCCCAATTACTACTAGAAGTTCACCCTTACAAGCACCCTTTAAGAAACATCCATCAAACCCTATAATTTTTCTACATCCTTCCAACCACTCTTTCTTCAATGCGTCAAGACACACATAGAAATGCACAAATAAATTTTTACGCGGGACAGTTTCTGTATCCATTCTCAGCCAAATAGAACTATCAGGATTGATTTATTTTATCATCTCAACATAATCACATAATCTTGCAAACTTCAAGTTTCAGTCCTCCATGGACTCTCTTAGAACTTGTAATCTAGCCTTATGACAGATTGTTCTATGCACATATAATCTCAATTTTTCTCTGCACAGTTCTTGTATTTTCCAAATCCTCAAAGATGGTTGTTTAATTATGTCATCTCTAAATCTGTCAGCAAAAAATTTAGTTGTGCACATCTTGTTCTTGTTTGATGTTGTGCACTTATGCACTGGATTATAATTTTTAATCATGAAATTACCAGTATTCCTATCAATTGCACCATAACACAACCAACTATATTTTGGCTTAAATTTGCACTTAGCTCTCACTCTATGAGTCTCATTAGGTCTTAAAATAATTTGAACTCTGTTTTGTACTGCATACCTCTCCAATGTTTTTCTAAATTCCTTAGGACTATTAAAAATCATCCCAAGTTCAAAAACACCACCACCACAATCATCATCAAATTTGATTTTACTACTTCTTCTCCTTGGTAAGTCAGCACCTACAACAGCATCCTCATCTACCAAATCAATGCTATCAATACTATCACAATCTGAACTATCAATGAACTCTTCATTACCTCATAATCTATCCATATATCTGTCTTTTTTTTTCTGAAAATGTCCTGAAAAACTTTGTCAATACCAGCTTCACCTATAGGTATTTCTTCTCTAGCTTTTTCTTTTTCTTTTTGAATTTATTTTGCTTCTATTTTTAGCCCTAAAGGCTCTCAACTCTTCATCAATGTCTGAACCATCCTCATCAGGAATTTCAATATCTGAATTAGTACTGGGCACATCTGATTCAATACCATTCAGATCTTCATCAAGATCCCTACCCTCATTATCATAACTGCCTATATCATCTTCATCAATACACGCGGGTGGCCCTTCTAAAAGAAGAGAAGACTTTGACACAACCTCAATATCTTCATCAATGCCATGAAGAAGAAACACATCAAGCTCATCACCATCTTTTAAGTCTTTCACAAAGTCTAGTAACTCCCAATCAGAATTAATTGGAACTAACTTTTCACCATATGTATGTTGACAGCAGAACCCCTCAATATTTGAATATCCAAAATCTTTGGCGTAGGAAAGAAACTCAAAAAGACTATAGTGATTTTTATCAATAGCAACAACAAAGACATCAACCTCACCTTTATAACTAAGCTTAGGACCGGCTACAACATTTTCCCCATGATGAAAATAGGTCAAAATATAGTTGTCCATATATTTTCTTAACAGCCCCCAGAAGATTCTCAACAAAAGAAAATACTCAAAATACCCTTGAACAAGAAAAGTACCAAAATAACCTTGTATTTATCTAATAACAAAATTCAGAAAAAACACTACAAATTTTTGGGGTAAAATATCCATACAGTAAGGCAAATAGAAAATAGAACAACTTTAGTTGTACCTCAAATTTCTTCAATTTCATCAATTTTTTAAAAAAAATCTTCAATTTCGTCGATGAACATTAATCAACACTTCATTGCATGCATTGTATCTACAAAAAATAGCATTATTAGCTAGATCTCTCTACGAATCAATGAAAATATAATCAAAAGTAAAAAAAAATAAAAATTACTGGAGCTCTGAAATCGGGTTTGAGAAATGAAATGGAAATGGGAATTTTGTGGGATTTTACCCCTTAAATTTTGATATGCTGATGTGTAAAGTAGTTTCCGCTGTGGCAGGTTTTAAATGGCTTATAAAATTCACGTGAGTCGTTTGACCCACACGCGCCTCAGCTTAATTTTAATAAGGGCAAAAAGTGTCAAAGTAAGACACTTTTATCTACTTGAGGTGTTTAACATGAACATGGTCTAGTTGAGGTACCTAAGTGAAAAATTGTGCCAAATTTAGGGGGCCACCAATGGATTTGGCATATTTGTATTATTTGAGAGATCACTTTAACACATCTCATGTTTGTGGGTCCGGTGATAGAGTTAAAATTTCACTAGAAAAAGTTAAATATAAATAAGAGATAATACATCAAAAACCCCCTGAATTTGTCTTGATAACTTACTTTAGCACTTAAACTTTACGAATAATTATTTACCTCCCTAAATCTTTCTGAAGTGATTATATACAACCTTAAAAGCTGACGTGGCATTAAAATAAAATAAAATAAAAAATCAGGCGCATTTTTTTAAAAAATAAAAATAATTTCCAAAGTTATTTATTATAAATAAAAAATACCAAAAAAACCCCCATAGCCCACCCCTTTTCTTCTTCATCACTTCCACCTATTTTCTTTCTTTAAACTTCTCAAAATCCATTTTTGTCTTCTAATCCTACTTGACACACACAGCTACACTCACACCTCACACACATGGTTACACATATATACACACAACTTTACAGAGAAACACACAGATTACTCACAATATACACACGACTAATTGAAAAAAAACATTATTTTCATCCTCAATCTTGCAAAATAGAAACATAAGTTCAAATAGTGTGAATTTTTTACTCAGCAGAAATTGAGGATATGAATTTTGTAAAAGCATTCCTAATAATTGGAGTCATTAAATTGAATTTGAAAATTACAGAAAGTACATGATTTGGATGTTTGGTTGTTGATTTTAGAGAATTGGGTGTTGATTTGATCGAATTTATAAGGTGAGTTGAGTTTTTTTAGCACTATTTTATGGTATTTTTCGATGGTGGTAATGATGTTTTCCGACGAAAATTCACCGAAAAATGGCATGTGTGTGCAGCTGTGGTTGTGGGGGAGTGGACGGAGATGGATGAGGGTTTGTGCAAGTGTGGCAGTGTGGGGGTGGACCGAGGTGGACAAGGTGTGTGCAGGTGTGACTGTGGGGGGTGGATGGGAGAGGGGGGTATGAAGAAGATGAAAAATGGGGGGTGGGTTATTTTTTAAATTTAAAATATTTTATATATATATATATTTAAAAAATACTTTATTTACGTGGCGCTGACATTGTACTGACGTGTCAGCAAGTGTGGTGCACTCTCCCTCATGAGAGTGATATTATATATTAAGGGGTGAAATTAATTCACTTTAAAGATATTAAGGATGGTAAATAAATAGAAGGTTAGTTTAAGTGCTAAAGTGAGTTGGGAAGACAAGTTCAGGGGGTTTTGATGCATTATCTCTATAAATAATTAAACGCGTGAAGAAACTAAATAAATTCATCAACACACTCATTGGACGAAGTTAGTTAAGCTGGATGAAACTCACACTAATCCTCCAAAAGGAAAATTTGACCATTTGAAAGATTAATGAAAAGATTAACTATGAACTTAATTAAGTAGTAATTGTTGTCAAAACGTCATTTGAGAGAAATTAAGAACCCAAAAAGGTCTCTTTTCTTCCCAAGAAAATTAGGCTTTTAGTCTAAAGTATATATAAGATAAAATACTAGTCCTACTTATACTGGTAAACTCTTTTCCAATTAAATGTCTAATTAATGTTTAAAATTGCTTATCATGATCATCTCAAATGGGATGTGTTAGTTCAAATTGCACTATATGATATCATTGGTAAGTAATAAATTTGGATGGTCCATTATTGGACATATAAAATGAGAGTCATGAAACAACGGTAAAGTTATTTTCATGTCATCAGAGACGAACACGAAACTTCTGTTGGGGATTCAAAATCTGAAGAAAAATCATCGAAGGGGTTCAACATTTATAATATATGCATAAAAATAATTTTAATCAAGTATTAATAATAAAATTTTTCGTTGAAGGGGGTTCGGACGAACTCCCCTTTACTAGGCCGGCTCCGCCTCTGCATGTGATGATCAATATGTCACGAGTTCGAGCCGTGAAAATAGCCTCTAATGTTTACATTATGATATGTCGTTTACATCACCCTCCTTGAAATGTGACCCTTTTTCGAACCCTATTAACGTGGAATGCTCTGTGTATCGACTATTTATTAAAAAGATTGTAAAAAAAAAAAAAATGATTTGTCGTGTGTTTGATGATTGATGAGCACTTATTGGAAAAAAATTGTCTTTAAAGTTCTAAGCACTGAATGCCAACGCCAACTTTTTTTTACAACAAAACTAAATGATCTTTAAATTTTTGCTAGTGAAAGTGGGAAAAGTAACAATAACATTACTAAAAAATACTATTAATTATTTTTGTTTATCTTCAATGTAATTAGTGGAAATCAGGCTGGTCTAATTAGAGTTAAGCTATGTGTTTATGTTAATTTTATTTGGACAATAAGCAACATTTTCAATGAGAAACTCTTCATTAATTAACATAATTAACTTCATGTTCATCATCTTAATTTAGTTTTCCTTCCTTTATCTAATTAGAATTAAAATTTTGTAATTCAAGTTTTGTCTACTACTTATTGGATTTCTTTTTCGTTAATTATCTGGTATCCGAAATTTATCAAATCTGCATCACTTAAGGTTCATTTAACAGAGAAACGAATGCTCTTTTATAAGAAATTTCTCTATTTTCAAACATCGAACTCAGCCGAGACATCTGATTAAGAATGATGGGATCACATCCATCACTCATCACACCTTATTTGATGGTACTCATTTGATTTCTTCGTGACTAGTTAAGTATGAATTACGTGATGTTACTAAAAACGTTATGAAAAAGATAAAGAAAACAAACATAACTGAAATTACTATTAGAAAAAGAAAGGCAGGCAAGTAAAGTTAGTACCATGTTTGTTTTTTTAGCTTTATAATGTACTTTAAGTACTAATTATAATCCAACTTTTTACTCCCTCCATTCCTTTTTTTTTTTTTTTGATATTCAGACAAATTTTCACCAACATTTTCAGATGTATTTTTTTGATCATATTCAAAAAATAATGATAAATACAATTTATAGTATTTTTCATATGAATTTTGAGTATTCAAATTTTAATTTTAAATTATTGAATAAAGTTAATTTAATTTATCTTTGAAAATTAGTTAAATTGACTCATGAAAATAAAACATACAACTAAAGACGAAAAATAAACTAGATGATTCTTTTCATATATTCTAACCTTTGTAGATAGAGATATCTGGTATTTTTTGCTGGTGGAAGGTGGAAGACATCTTATGAATTTAGTCGATACACGAAAATTGATCCGAACTCCACGATTATTGAAAAAAAAAAAAAATCATTCATATAAAATGTAAAATCACAAGTGGAATGAGCATAGGATAACCATTGGATATTATTTGAATTGTGCTGTTCAGAATCTTGTACCATTCATAAAATAAAAAATATAATGAAAAAAAATTCCCTTTTCCCTCTCCTTAAATATTTCAATATATTCACTCATTCCAAACACACTTAGCTTCACTACTCTTCACTTGCATTTTGCCATTTTCTTTGTTGAAAAAAAAAATATATATATTTGTTATAGCAAAACCAAAAAAATGGTGAAATTTTCTAAACAATTTGAAGGTCAATTAGTTCCTGAATGGAAAGAAGCTTTTGTTGATTATTGGCAACTGAAAAAAGACCTCAAGAAAATACATTTTCTCAATGAAAATAACAACAACAACAATGTCATGAGCAACACCACCAACAATGAGAGTTCATTTTCGCGTACTCTTTATACGTCTCTTAAGAAATTACCTTTGTTTGGACCTCAGCGTCGCGAGCAAGGGGTCATACAAGTACTCATTCACCCTCCCTTTCTTTCTTTCTTTCTTATCGAATGTTTAACATTTCTTTTGGTTTCCTAGGTTGTTCTCATGATTTTAACGCGTAACATGTTGGATTTTGATGTTTATTAGGTTCATAGGAAGATTGGACAAACGTTGAGTAAAGGGGATTTGTATGAGACTGAATTGTTGGAGCAATTCGCTGATAATACTGAGTCTGCGACTGAGTTTTTCGCGCTTTTAGACCTTCAACTTAACAAGGTGAATCAATTTTTTCGAACGAAAGAGAAAGAGTTTGTTGAAAGAGGTGAATGTTTGATGAAGCAAATGGAGATTCTTATTGAACTTAAAGCTGCATTGATCAAACAACAACATGATAAAGGAACTTCTTTAGGACAAAATACCATAGAGGATGAGTCAATTTCAGGCACCATTTTTTGTGGTAAACATAACTTCCCTGTTTTCACTATGTTTCGTGTTTTTATGTTGCTCGGATTCTTCAAAAATACTGTCAAATGTATGTCGGATCGTACAAAAAATATGCATGTTTGTAAGATTTGGCATGAGTGTGGCAGCATTTTTTGAGAGTCCGAGCAACATAGGTTTGCATTTCTAGTCATTTATTTTGTTAACATTTTTTTTGTTTATTTTTTTTCATTCGGGTTTGGTACTAGCATTGGAACCACATTAATTCAGATTCTTATCGTGTAAGTAACATTAAAGGAGAAAATGCTCCTTCTGATACTTCGGGCTGGATATCTCTGGTTATGAATGTACGGATCTTATGCATCCCATCACAACGTTCGATTGTTTGTTCACATTTTCATAATTCAACATAGGGAGTAACACTAGTTTCCTTTTGAGTTTAAATTTTATGCACTGTCAGTGTACAAAATATTCTACATTATCAGGTAAACTTAACCTACTATTGCACGTTGCCTAATTTTTTACATAAAATTTGAAAAAGAAAAAATTGCGTAAGGTGCAATAGTAGGTCAAGTTTAGCTGATAGTGTACACAAAACTTAAATTCTTTCTTTTTTTAACTTTACATTCAAATATTCTCAGCATTTATGCATACTATCTAAGTTGTTACATGATTGATTGATTGATTTCTCATATGTAGTGTAGCTAGGAATCTAGAAATCAATTTCATGATATAATATATATATATGCTACTCCTCCAAGTTGAAGCAAAATGTTTCTTTAAGCTAACCGGTAAAGTTGTTGCCACGTGACGGAAACAGGCTCCGGCAGAAATTTAAGGTAAAGCTGCGTACAATACACCCTTGTGGTGGGCCCTTCCCCGGACCTTGCACATAACGGGAGCTTTAGTGCACCGTTTTGCCTTTAAGCAAACTTATACTCCTAGACAGAGTGTCTACCGACTTTATATTAATGACAACGGGGGGCTAGGACTTACCTTACCAATCCTAACGAAGCAACATGTTTGAGCTAAAACATTTTTGTTCTTTTTATCAATAGATGAAGAGTCCAACAAAGACAAGACAGAACAAGAACAAGAACAGGACATTGAGAACTCAATTGATCAAGTGACATTAGACTCTCCAAGATCAAATGAACTAGAAAATTCAACTAACATCAACAGGGAAGACAACAAATCGAAGAACTTATCCGAACAAATGATCAATTGCCAAGGGAAAAGCTTAAAGATTCACATTCCTCTAACGAATCCAACGCGAACATTCTCAGCTATAACTTACTTGCTAAGGGATGACATAATCAATCAATCCTCCAAGAAATGTGGCCCTGATGGTCGAAAAAAGTTGCACATCAACAAAACGAAGCTAAAACACGCGGAGAAGATGATTCGCGGAGCCTTCATTGAGCTCTACAAGGGACTAGGATACCTTAAAACTTATCGGTATGTTGCTCAAACTAACTACTCATTCAAGTGATGACTAGTTTTTTTCGCGCTAAAGAAAGATAACCTAACAATTTGCCCTGTTGAAATCTTAACAGGACCTTGAACATGCTTGCTTTTGTAAAGATCTTGAAGAAATTTGACAAAGTAAGTAGCCGTGCGGGCCTGGGCCCAGAGCGGACAATATCACTAGTGGACTGGGCTAAGGGGGGTCTCTCGGGCCTTCGTGGTTCGGGATGCCTGTCGCGGCCAGGGCCTCGGCTTGGGTCGTGACAAGAATGGTATCAGAACCGCTCCTGGGTCGTGAAACCTTTTTAGAGTACTTTTATTATGGCTGAGTTTAACTTTTGATGTTTTTGTTCCTCATAGGTTACAAACAAACAAGTTCTTCCTATTTACTTAAGAGTTGTGGAGAGCTCCTACTTCAACAGCTCAGACAAGGTAAATTAAACCTAAGTTGCGCGGACTCTTCACTATTGATGCTACACCCATGTCAGATTCTCTAAAAGTACGCTACTTTTGGAGAATCTGACACACGTCCGTTGACATATTTGAAGAGTCCAAGCAACTCAGAATTAATCAAAAATAAAAAAAAAGAGATCTTTTTGAACATCAAAATGTAGCAGCATGACATTGTTAGCAGTAGTATTGGTACTAAATTCCAAATAGATATCCCATCAAAATAACATCATAAGATTATTCTTAGACAGTACTAAGTGGTCTTATCTTAAGGTGAAAAAAAAGATGAAGTGCTATTCCACACAAGCAATGGCTTTATTTTGCTAAGATATTGTTGTCTCACATAGTGGCATAGCCAGTTCAACATCCTTCATTGGAAAATTATATTATGTATACATAAAATTGCATGAAGTATATAGGTCAAAAATTACTTTTTGTACGTATATATTTAACCTTTAACGCCCTTAACGAAATTTCTGACTTCGTCACTGGTCTCACACATTAACATTTGTTATTACACAGGCTTTGAAATTGGCTGATGATGTTGAGGAGATTTTCATCAAACACTTTGCTGAAGATGACAAAAAAAAGGCTATGAAGTACTTAAAGCCTACTCAGAAAAAGGAGTCTCATGCTGTCACCTTTTTCATTGGTAAGTTTCCATTAAAAAAAAATCTTCTCATACCTATGTTGCTCGGATTCTTCAAAAATGTCTAACGTGTGCATGTCGAATTCTCCAAAAATAATGTACTTTTGGAGAATCCGACATGGGTGTTGCATCCAAAGTGAAGAGTCCGCCCAACTTAGGCTCATATATACTTCCTACCTTTCAATTTGTTTGTCTAGTTGTGACTTGACATGAAGGTAACGAACACTTCCAATGTTACGGTCTTAAACAAAAGATATGTAGAATGTACCAAAATGTTTTTTAACCTTGTGGTTAAATATGTCCGGTGGCGGAGCCAGGATTGACACCAAGGGGGTTCACAAGTGAATATACGAACTAACCGAAGGGGGTTCGACATCTACTATATATACATAAAAAATAATTTTAACCATGTATATATAGTATAATTTTTCATCGAAGGGGGTTAGAATGAACTCCCTACCTTATATGTAGCTCCGCCCCTGAATATGTCATGTGGAAAGTTAGAATTAAAAAGTTGACAAAAACGGAAAGAATCATGACTCTTTTCTGAAACGAACTAAAAAGAAAAGCAACACAAACAAACTAAAATAAAGGGAGTAACAATAAGTGAAAGTGCCTAAGAAGATTATCCAGGATATTATACATAAGCAGTGGCGGAACCAGGATATTCACGAAGGGGGCTCATAAGGGAACATACGAACTAACCGAAGGGGATTCAACGTCTAATATATATACATAAAAAATAATTTTAACCATGTATATATAACATAATTTTTCGCCGAAGGGGGTTCGGATGAACCATCGGCAAAGGTAGATCCGCCACTGTACATAAGTAATAAGTGGCTTCTTTTTGAAGTTACCACTTCTTTTATTGGATAGTCAGATAAAAACAAAGAGTTATCAACATAAAAAGGGCCATTTGCTGCAAAAGTAGTATTTGAATCAACCATTAATCACCTGAAGGAAAAAAAAAAAAAGTAGACTAAAGGTCCACTTTTTTTCAGCAGTGGAAGACAAAGAAAGCTCCATTTTAGGTCATTATCATGTTATTGACCAAAGAAAATAATGTTCAAACTTTAAAGAACCCTTTAATTGTTCAAAAGACAATAGTACTTTAGTTTTCCTAAGGTTTGTACCTCTCTAGTTTGCCAATTATCAAGACTTCATACCAAACCTCTCTATAACGATGTCGTCTGTCCGGATATTTTTTGGCTGCTATAGCAAAATGCTGTTATAGAGAACATATGATGTAACATAACATGAAAAGTCAAAACCGAAGAAGACTTGACCATTACAGTGAAATGTTGTGATGGAGGATGATTGTTATAGAGAGGTCTGAACAATAGGAGTAGTGTCATGTGTATTAGAAATATGACACCAGCCTAATGTTGAAAAACAAAGGGTAGCCCGGTGCACTAAAGCTCCGCCTATGTTTAGGGTTCGGGAAGAGCCCACCACAAGGGTGTATCGTACGCAGCCTTACCTTACATTTCTACCAGAGGCTGTTTCCAAGGCTTGAACTCGTGACCTTCTGGTCACATGACAGCAACTTTACCAGTTACTCCAAGACTCCCCTTCACCGGCCTAATGTTGAAAGAACAATGTAAAAAGAAAAAAAAGATTTGGCATTAGATGTATTTTCACATTAGCAAAGATGATTTTGGTTTGATTTGAACTTCTGAATACTGAATGACACTGGCTTCTTGATTGACTTTCGAAACCAGGTTTATTTGCAGGATGTTTCCTAGCGCTTTTCGTTGGATATGTGATCATGGCTCATATTACAGGACTGTATAGACCTAAATCTGATACAATCTACATGGAAACTGTCTATCCTGTACTCAGGCAAGTGTTCGATTATGTTTTAAACGATTCAAATGCAATTTAACTCGTAAAAACTTTGGAATTTCATCGAAACATCTAATGGAGATCACACTAATGTTTGTGCAGCATGTTCAGCTTAATGTTCTTGCACTTTTTCCTGTATGGATGCAACATATTTATGTGGCGAAAGACTCGTGTAAACTATAGCTTCATCTTTGAGTTAGCTCAAACAAAGGAACTCAAGTACAGAGATGTGTTCCTTATATGTACTACATCGATGACTGCTGTTGTCGGAGTCCTGTTTCTTCATCTAACACTCGTGGCAAAGGGGTACTCGTATAACCAAATTCAAGTGATTCCCGGCCTCCTATTACTGGTAACTCTCTTGCTATTGACCAAAAAAGTCGATTTTTTCTCCATTTTGATTCATTTATGTATGTAAAAGTATGTAATCACAACGGTTTAACAGGCCTTCATTATGCTGCTGGTGTGTCCATTCAACATCATGTACAAATCTAGTCGTTATCGATTCATTTGTGTTATAAGGAACATCATATTTTCACCTTTGTATAAGGTTGTCATGTTAGACTTCTTCATGGCTGATCAACTTTGTAGTCAGGTTAGCAAGAAACATCAGCAAACTAAATACTACTACGCTACTAGTAGCATTCGCGATCATTTCTGATGTTACTTTTTCGCTGCTAAACAGGTTCCGATGCTCAGAAACCTCGAGTATGTAGCGTGCTACTACATAACTGGAAGTTACAAAAATCAAGATTATGGATACTGTATGAGGACAAAATATTATAGGGACCTTGCTTATGCAGTTTCGTTCTTGCCATATTACTGGAGAGCTATGCAGGTTTGTCAACAACTTCCCTCAAGATTTTAACGATTTGAACTTTCGTAGGATGATAGGAACTGAATCGAATACGATGTATTTGCAGTGTGCGCGAAGATGGTTCGATGAAGGACACAAAAGCCACCTAGTGAACTTAGGGAAATATGTGTCTGCAATGTTGGCTGCTGGTGCAAAAGTTGCATATGAAAAGGAAAAGAATATGGGATGGCTTTGTTTAGTTATTGTCATGTCAAGTGCTGCAACTGTGTACCAATTGTACTGGGATTTTGTTAAAGATTGGGGCTTGCTTCAATGTCATTCCAAGAATCCATGGCTACGGAACGAATTGATTCTACGACGAAAATTTATCTACTACTTCTCCATGGTATTAACTCCTTATCCTCCCTCGAAACAAGCTATGTTGCTCAGACTTTTCCAAAATGTTGTCGTACTTATGTCAGATCCTCAAAAAATTGTGCTACTTTTGGAGGATCAGACATGTACTAGTCGTCATTTTTGAAAAACTCGAGCAACATAGTACTCAAACCAACATTCTTAAAATGTTGCCCGACTTACCTAAAATGTTGTCACACCTATGTAACATACTCAAAAACCGAGTGACTTTTGGAGGATCAGACATGTACTAGTCATCATTTTTGAAAAGTTCCTGCAACATAGTACTCAAACCAACTTCTTGGAAAAAGTACAGAATGTCACAGACTACTAGTATCGGAAAAAAAAATTCAAGCCAACATTCTTAAAGTGTTGCTCAGACTTTTCCAAAATGTTGTCGCACTTATGTCACATCCTCAAAAACTGAGCTTCTTTTGGAGATCAGACATGTACTAGTCGTCATTTTTGAAAAATTCGAGCAACATAATACTCAAACCAACTTCTTGGAAAAAGTACAGATTGTCACATACTGCTATTTCAAAAAAACTTTTCCAACCAACATTTTTAAAATGTTCCCTGGACTTACCTAAAATGTTGTCACACCTATGTCACATCCTCAAAAACTGAGCTACTTTTGGAGGATCAGACATGTACTAATTGTTATTATTGAAAAGTTCGAGCAACATAGTACTCAAACTAACTTCATTGAAAGTACAGATTGTCACAGACTACTATTTTTGAAAAACAAAAATTCAAACCAACATTCGTAAAATGTTGCCCGGGCTTACCTAAAATGTTGTCACATCCTCAAAGACTGCACTACTTTTGAAGGATCAGACATGTACTAGTTGCCATTTTGGAAAAGTTCGAGCAACATATTACTCAAACCAACTTCCTGAAAAAAGAACACATTGTCGCAGACTACTATTTTTGGAAAAAAAAATGTTGCCGCACTATTGTCAGATTCTTCAGAAATGGACATGCATCTGTCAGCATTTTTGAAGAGTCCGAGTAACATACTACTCAAACCAACATAGCTTACTTTTTTTAGTATCTTTTTGTAAATTTCAAGGTTTGATGTAAGAAACTTTTATGTTGTTGTAGGGATTAAACCTTGTACTAAGGTTAGCATGGCTACAAACAGTACTACATTACAATTTTGGAACTGTAGACTACAGAGTAACAGGGCTATTTTTAGCAGCCCTTGAAGTCATTAGGAGAGGACATTGGAATTATTACAGGTGATTTTTTCGATATAGATTAATTTATACTGTCAGTGTATATAAGTTAAAATCGCGTGTTTTTTTTTTTTTACTAATAAGGACATTGTTTTCAATATTTTAACAGGTTGGAGAATGAGCATCTAAATAATGCAGGGAAATTTAGAGCTGTTAAGACAGTGCCACTTCCTTTTCATGAAGTAGATGAACAAAATTGAATTATTCCAATTTGCAACTTAGATTTAAAATTGCAAAAAAAAAAAAAAAAAAAAAAAGAATGTTATCACATTGAACAAGTTGATAAATTGTCAAATTGTTCTCTATTCCCTCACCTTTTTCTTTTCTTTTTTTTTTTACCTTGGAGTCGCTGTAAAGTTGATGTCATGCGATCAGGTGATTGCGGTGTTCAAGTCTTGAAAACAGCCTAAGGCTGCGTACAATAGATTCTTGTCGTCGGAACCTCCACATAACGAGAGCTTTGACGCATCGTACTGTCCTTTATGATATTTTTGTTTGGCCAATGTAATATGTTCTATTTTCTAGGAAATAAACCACACTTGTAAACTACAAAAATTCTTCTAATGTGAATGAAAATGACACCCTATTTTTTTGTGTCATTTATCTTATTATTTGATGCTTCTTGTATTATTGGAATTAGAACAATGCTAGTAATATTATGTTCAGTATTCTCTTCTTCTTTTTTTAAATTTTAGTGGTTCATCTACATTTATTTTAATGACTTGTCCATCGAATCGCTGTAATTGATGTTCCATTTTGAAGAGAAAGAAAAGATCATTGAAAATTAGTTTATATGATCCGGCAAAGAATCAAACTTACTTAAATACAAATAAAAATTTCAAATTTTTAATCAAGAAAAATATGTAACGAATAAAAATTTATTCCATACTGTTTAAAAAAAAAAAAAACATAAAAGTGATAATTTTGTACCCAAGTTTTTTTCTTCCTTTCTTGTAATATAATATACAATCAAGTAGAAAGTAATTCCTTTCGAATTCATACACATGGAAATTAAAGAGGATTGTATTTAAGAGATGAAGTGAAAAAGAAAAAAGTTGAAATGGAATTTATTTTTCCCTTTAAACTCTTTTTCCTAATTGTTGAACTTATTGTAAATCACTTTTGGAACACCACCAACAATAAAATAATATATTTAATATAATTTAATAAGTAAAAAAATTAATATATTTTTTAACAGATTATTAAGTATCTTTATTTTTAATTGGATATCTCACTTTCATGATCTAAAAATAGCCATGTTGCTCACTCTCTAAAAATACAGTTATATTCATTTTTGTTATAAAATTATAAATAACAAGAAGAAGAAGAGTAGAGAGAGTGATTCTTATTTCTTCTCTTGAGGGATGAGAGATCATCAGATTGTAAATACAATGAACAAAATCCCTCTATTTATAGGAAAAATTTACTCTTAGTCTGAGTAAAAGACGGATGCTTCAAATCCTAATAGATATCAAAGTAGATCTTGATAGACATTTACTATAATGTAAATACATTTATAACACTCCCCCTTGAATCCCTTGAATGTCTAATTAGTAGATGATGTACCTCGTTAAAACCTTACTAGAAAAAAAAATCTAGCGAAGAAAAAAGAGTGCGCATCTCTAATAATACGCATTTCGGCTGCCTCATTAAAAACCTTACAAGAAAAACCCAGTGAGACAAAACCTCGTAAGGGAAAAAGAGTACAGCGCGTATTAACTCCCCCTAATGAGAACATCCTTGAACCTTTGCATCCCGATCTTGTGCATCATCTTCTTAAAAATTGTAATTGGAGAAGACTTGGTGAATAAATCAGTCACATTATCAATTGAACGAATCTGTTGCACATTAATATCATCATTCTTTTGTAACTCATGTATGTAGAAAAGCTTTGGCAAAATGTGCTTCATTCTATCTCCATTTATGAATCCTCGCTTAAGATGTGCTATGTATGCTGAAGTATTTCTGTATAAAATTGTGGGTAGACTGTCATATTTCACACCACATTTTTCTCGAATGAGATGTATCATGGATCTCAACCATACTCATTCTTGACTTGCTTCATGAATAACTATTATCTCATCATGGTTCGATGAAGTGGCTACGATAGACTGCTTTGTATATCTCCAAGATATGACAGTATCCTCATATGTGAACACATTGTATATTTGAGACCGAGATTTATGCGGGTTAGATGAGTACCCAACATCAGCATGACCAGTAAGATCGGGAATGCAATCTTTAGAATAAAATAAACCCATGTATCTTATCCCATTTCGATGTCTCCTAGTAGGAGTAGAAATATACCTTGCTAACAAATTGAGCAAAAGGCTATATTGGGTCTTGTAATTTTTTACAACATACATAAGTGCACCAATTATACTAAGATATGGTACTTCATAACCAATCCAAATTGGTATATTTTTCATTTCAGCAAATAATCTTATTGCTTTTGAAAACTCTCCAAGAGTTTCAATAATTTTCAAGCTATAAACTTATACAATATAAGGATTATCAATAAGTTCCCAGAAACTTCTATATTTTGAATCCTTAAAGAAGTTTTCATACAAATTTTGTCAAAGTGACAATATTCAACATTTTATATGTGATATCTTCAAGTGTCTGGACTGCAAATCAAATAAGTTTTCACTTACCAAGATGCATCCTTTCATGTCACTTGATAAATATTTCTACGTCACCATGCTTAAATTAACGTAGAATTCAAATCCTCGTAATCTTTCACAATATTGCATCAATATTGCGTCAAAGATATTGATGATATATCATTTTGTATCGGTTCACAATGCGACATAACATTTGAGATCTCATCACTTCATTATTTTCGGGCACATGAACCTTACATATGGTTTCATGAAGTGTTATGTCATAGGCTCTTCAAGAGTTCATTTTCTTCTTATTATGATTATTTGCTCCTTATTTTTCATGGACTATTTCATTTGGAACCGATTAGTCTACCACGTCACACATGCATAGACTTTGTCCTTTAGGAACACAAAATAAGAGCACTTGCGTTTAATGTGAGATGCTTTCGGCATTTGACTTGAATTATCTTTTGGATGAGGATCTGGTGATAATTTCTAACATATTTCATAGCGCTTATAATCTCCCCTTATGTTAGGTTAACGAGGAATCCATCGTTGTGCATTATGGTATATTCATTAATTGTATACCGCACATCAAAATTATTAGATGGAATAATTGGTTTCCGACCTTGAACCAATTGAGAGGGAAGAAATAATCATAATTTATTAGTCTAATGCATACAAATGTTATTGCAATATATCATATTTCAGACCAATACATTAAGTTTTGTTCTCATTAACAATGATTTATATATTTATCGAAGACATTCAATGTTTAACCATCACCATCAAGATGAATTACTTTGATTACACAATCTGAAAATTATGCTCAATTTATATTGAACAAGTAACTTTATGAATGTCAAACGTAGTTTGACCATGAATGTACATGTGATCATCTTATTGATGTATCTTTTCAACATATCACATGATAGGTGAACGAGCCTTTATTCACCTTTTATAATTTTCAGATTTGAAGGGATCCAATTAATTGGTCCAACCAACTTGTCATGAGAACAAACAACATAAACAATTCTTGAAGAATCTTCTAGTTCTTCAATACATGCACATCTTCGAGATGTCACAATCGTTCATATCAATTTATGAACTTTTATTCTAGTAAACTCTAAGTTTACCATGACATGTACTTTTTCTTTAGTAAATTTCAGATTTACTATTACATGAATAAATTTTAAATTTACTAATTCAGAAGTAGATTTCAAAATTATTCAACCTCTTTCAGAGGTGAATTGTGATACAATCACAATCAAGTGCACGTTTGCATTAATAAGTTTCTCATTTCCCAAGAATGGAATATAATCATGCCTTAAGCGTATCAAATTATGATAGTTACTACAAGAGCAAATTGAGGCATACATATAATTTATTGCTACCACATTCAATTCAAGGAATGAAGCATATTTAATGGGATATGTTTCACCGAATATTCATTATTTTGCTTTAGCCATCATAATATCATCAATATGATGTATTGAGATTCAAATTCAATATTTGATCCATATAAAGACATCTTAGGCATGAATCGTTGGGACTTGAACCCAACATATTATCATCTTTTTTTATAATATTGTTCTTGAGAAATAATTTTAAAATATAAATAGTTCCAAACCAATTATTTTTCCTCAAATCCAACAATAATTATATCATTAATAGAAAAATACAAATAACATAAGCATTACTAACCTTGACCTTTAGATTTATAATCTCACCTTGTTTTATAAAATATAAAGAAAAAATAACAAGAATAAATAGAGAGAAGAGGGAGATTTTTTTTATTTCTCTTCATGGATGAGAGATCGTAAGATTGTAAATACAATGAACAAAATTCTTCTATTTATAGAAAAAATTTACTCTTAGTGTGAGTAAAAGACAGATGGTTCAAATCTAATACATATCAAATAGATTTTGACAGACATTTACTATACATTTGTAACAATTTCGAATTTCTCAAAAATACATTATTTTTGAAATATTCATGTATATTTAGTGATATTTTTGAAGAATTAGAACAACATATAAAAAAAAAAAAAAAAGTAAGTATATTTTATTGATACAAACTGGAGGAAAAGTAATTGAACCTAAAAATAGAATATGAAAACATGAATGAATATAGAACTTTTATCAATTGTTATTTGCATAGAGCACCTTGGTTCTTGATTCTTCCTTCCATGGCTATTTCCACAGCAGGAAACAGCAAAATCTTTTATAGTTTCAATAATTGCAGCTCTTCCTTCAAAACCCATGTGTCCATTTGTTCTATTAACTTCTCCTTGATACCCAATTCCTATCATTACTCCATCAAATCCACAAGGTAAGTTACAATTTTCATTCTTTTTCTTTCATGGGGTTTGTCTTTTTTGATTCCCAGTTTGTTGTTTGGTATAAAAATGTTAACTTTATTGGACTTTATTGGTTACCTGTTTTAAGAAAATGAACTTTTAGTATGTAGATTTGAGTAGTGGAAGTGGAAGCGGAAAGTATCCCGTGAAATTAGTCGAGGTATGAACACGGTTTTCAAGAAAAAGAAAGAGTTAAATAGTGGAAGAAAGGGGTTCCCATTAAGCAGAATGGTGCAGGCTGCAGCTCACCGAGGACATGATTCTAGATAGGAAGGTGTGGAGGCACGAACTAGGATAGAAGGGTAATATATAGGAGTGGAGTCCTAATACTGCACTTGTAGTTTCTTGTTCTTCGAGGATATGATTCTAGATAGGAAAAGGTGTGGAGGCACGAACTAGGACGGAAGGGTAGTATGTAGGAGTGGAGTCCTAATACTGCTCTTGTAGTTTCTTGTTCTTCGAGGATATGATTCTAGATAGGAAAAGGTGTGGAGGAACGAACTAGGACAGAAGGGTAGTATGTAGGAGTGGAGTCCTAATACTGCTCTTGTAGTTTCTTGTTCTTCGAGGATATGATTCTCGATAGGAAAAGGTGTGGAGGCACGAACTAGGACGGAAGGGTAGTATATAGGAGTGGAGTCCTAGTACTGCTCTTGTAATTTCTTGTTCTTCGTGGACATGATTCCAGATAGGAAGGTGTGGAGGCACGAACTAGGATAGAAGGGTAGGATATAGGAGTGGAGTCCTTGTACTGCTCTTGTAGTTTCTTGTTCTTCGATTTTAGTTACTATCTATTGGTTTGTGTAGTTCGATTATAGTATTATTTTGTTGTAATACTGTTATGTTATTATCCGTTGTTTTTGTTACTATCTGTCCTCTCTTGTATTACCATTACATCTTTTTCTAGATTGTTTTTGTCTTGAACCGAGGGTCTATCAGAAACAGCCTCACAGCCTCTCGACCTCACCTCTGAATTAAATATAAGGTCTGCGTACACTCTACCCTTCCCATGCCCCACTTTGTGAGACTACATTGGGTATGTTGTTGTTGGATATAGAGGATTCATATTTCAACCTGAACTAGTTTGAGATTGAGGCATATTTTCTTGTTTTCTTTTTTTGATTCCCCAGTCCAGTTTGTTGTTTGGCACAAAAATCTTAAATGTACTGGTTATCTAAAAAAAAATTGAATTTTAATATGTAGAGTTGAATAGTGGAACTCAAGAGTTACCTAGTACCTGGTGTTGGTGGGAGGTGCCATGTATCTGGGGAATTAGTCGAGGTGTGCACATATCAAGAACAAAAGGAGTTTAAGTAGTGGATTTTAGAGTTACCTAGTGGGAGGTGGCAGGTATCAGGTGGAATCAATCGAGGTGTGCGGAGATCAAGAAACAAAAGAGTTTTAGTGGAAGTTAGATTTACCTAGTGGGACGTGGCAGGTATTCCGTGGAATTAGTTGAGGTGCACAATCAAGAAAAAAAGAGTTGAGTAGTGGAATAAATGGGTTCACATTAGGCGGAATGGATCCATAGAGGATTCATATAGCTGACCTCAACTAGTGTGAGATTGAGGCGTACTAGTTGATATTGTTGTATTATGTTGAACACGGTAAAATTGAGAAGTTGAATGGATATAGATGATTTGTATAACCTACCCCAACTTGGGGCTGAGCCGGGATCTTTATTTTATGAGTTCTGAATCATAATCATTTTTACTTACCGGGTTTTGGATGAATTATTTGTACATATTAAATGAAAATCTTAACTCAAATCCAGAGTTTGAGCGAAAGTTACTTTGGTTCTATTGAACCTGTAACTATCATTGTGGCTCCGCTCCTGCCCCAAGTATAGTAGTAGTAACTGTTGTACTATGTAAAACCTAGTTAAGCTGAGTAGTGGGATGAAACGGATCCAACTGGAGCTAAATGTCTATGAGGATATGTATAGCGAACTCCAACTAGTTTGTGATTGAAGCATAATTGGCCACTGAAACCCAGAGCCAGCTTCTTCATGTGTATGTGCGTCTCTAAGCTCGTTGTCATACTAGTTAGAATGCATGAGGATTATGTTGGTTAAAACACTATTTATGTTATTTTTATGTAACAGGTCTATAAATGGGAAGAGAGCATCAGAACATTTGTTCCGGGTTCCAACTATTTTCTGTGTAGTGGAAGATACAAATGAAACACGTCCTGAATCTATCAAATCGTCTGCTTCAAGTGATTCTACGAAGGTAGTTTTTTCCGTTCTTTGCATGCATTGTGAACTTTTGCCTAACGATTTTGGATATCTAGACCACCAGCTGGGAGAAATCGTTGTCACCCTGAGCCTCTAGAATCTAGACATTTTCGTACTTCCTAGTAGTGAGAGCACCAATTAGTTAGATGCAGATACTTTGATGGGATTTAAAGTTGAGACGTATTTGTCTCCACACCTTAATTGGTTAAAGCAACCCTTGGTTTATGAATTGCACTTTCTGTTGGTTAGTTTTCTGTAATGTTAAGTTTCCCCTTCCTCTTTTACTAGACTTTTATGGAAAGATTGGCTCTTGATGGGTGGTTGTCAGTTATCACCTTGACTCGATACCCTTTTTTTCTTCAGCAAAGAGTTACTAACTTCAGTTGGAAGATCTGACATTTACATCCTTATTTAGTGAAGAATGGGGGACTGACTAAATGTTGTAATTTGCAATTACAAGAAAAAAGAATTTCTAATTGCTCTTTGGACACTCAAGTATCATTTTTTTCCTGGCCAAGAGAATCATGACAAAAATCTCCTTTAGCTGCCTTCTCCTGAGGAAACAAACCATGCTCTTTGCTCTCACAACAGAATATGGAAATAAGTAAGAACTCTGTCAGTTCAACTTGCCTGTAAAACGTGCACCAAACCATACCCGTAACATAAGGAAGACAAAAAATGAAAGTTAGGCGACATAATGGGAGGAAAGCAAATACCTGTGCAAGAAAAGGAAGAACAAACAGAAATTGAATGGATGCTTCATGCCTTACTATAGAGTACTAGAATTGTATAGGTGTGAAAGAAATTTTATAGTGGTAGAAAGATTGTAGTATCCGACTTAGGGAGCAGAGTACACAAGGAAATGAAAAGAAGGAAAACTATCTTGACGATGGAAGCTTCTGATTGGGAAAGCTCACCTTCATTAGTTTTTCCTTATTGGCATTTTCCTCTCAGCTTTCCCTCTAAATCTCTCTTTACATCATAGCAGCAAATCTTTCTATTAATCACTTCTGTGGTACTTGTGCATCTCTATCACCCCCACAGAGCTAACACATTCTCTGAATCACAGTACGAAGTTTTCTTCCCCGTAGATAATTAGTTTCTTTTTATTTTTTTGGTGGTGGGGGGGGAGGTCCCACACCAAGTTGGTGTGAAAAGTATGTCGCTTTCTTTGTTGGTTTCAGTTGCTTTCCTTTTCGCGTGCATGTAATGTTTTTCTCGGAATTAGAATATCTTTTCTGAAAAATCAGAATAAGTTCTTTGTATCAATTTTCTAATAGGAAGAGGGAGTTGAAACGAAGTACATTTGAGACCCTCTGATGTTATATAGGTTGGATTGGGATATGTTTAATTCATTCATGTTAAGTAGGTTGCAATGATTTGATTTGTAGCTAATTGACGTGTAACCAAGGTTCAATTGCTCTATATTTGACATAGGAAAACCAACTTTTAAATATTCATTTCCTTAATCGTTGGGATAAAATTCACTGAAGGGTAAACATAGTCCCAACTATATTTCAATTGGTAATGAAGGTGAAATATTTTGTGTTGATCTGTTTATGAAAATTTAACTTTTAAACTCAAAGATGCAGAACAAATATGGCCTTTACCCGGAAAGAAGCTCATTTCTTTAGTCCCTTCATATAACCAAAATTTTAAATCTAAATCTGTCAAAAAAAAGGCAAAATATTTCTGCTGAGAAAAGGTTAAAAGCAAATTGTCGGTGATCTTAGAATATGTTGTTTCCGTTTCTATTCTTTGTTCTTTTTTGTTTCTTCTTTACCTCTTACAATTGGTATTGTTGTGTTTATTAACTTTTCAATTGTCCTAGTTCAGTTTCCTTTTTGAATTTCGTGACATTTTCTTGGTGTATTCTTAATGAGTGGCTGCCTTCTTGCAGGAACCAGCTTTTAACTTGAACCTACCGAGAAGAAGTCTATTAGCAACATTCACATGTAATGCTTGTGGTGTTCGATCTCAAAAACTCATAAACAGATTAGCATATGAAAGAGGCACTGTGTTTATACAGGTACTTCAGGTTGAGCATAGTGGTGCTGTCACGCCTTTGATAATTGCAAAACAAAACTAATTTTCTTATGAGATACCAAAGTCAAAAAATGTCTCTTAATTTATTTTCACTAAGACATTTTATACTGGAAGTGTAAACCATTGAAGGTACTGACGGGTAATCACTTGTATTATACTGTGCTGTCATTTGTTCTCCTCAATTTGAACTATCTTTCTTAAAGCTTTTAGCTAAAAATATAAGTTTTCAGGTATTGGTGCGCTCAATTGTGGGGGACATATAGGATCTTTTAACTTTACCTTACTACAAGAATCGCATTTTTCCATAATGTGGACAAGTTAATCATGTATTTTGGTTTGAGTAAACTTAAGTTTGATCACTGTTCAGAACCAATCATACCCATCATTTGTCTATTTTGTGCTGCTCGCATCTTATTCTAATCCCTTTAAACGTCCTACTCCTTGAGTGTGAGAAAACTTCTAAAAAAGGGCGGTGACAACTTTTGGTAACACCGTGTTTGCTTTCCTGCAAGCAGGAAAGTAAAGGGGGACTCTTAAATATTAACCTACTTAGCCTATTCAGCGCATTGCTTTATTGTTCCTCATCTTGGTATTCTCTGAGGCATTAACTTTGGTTTCTATTACAAACAAACAGTATTTGACTGCTTACTGTCTCGACCATGGTTTGCTTGAGTTATAAGAGTTTTTCGTATCATTTGCATAGCTGTCTTATTTGCCTCTGATTTCTTTAACTTTTCTATCACTAAAGAATATTTGAATCAACTGCCTTGTCAACTGAAGACTCTCCTTTCAGTGTTCTGGCTGCTCTCAGTATCACAAATTGGTCGACAACCTCGGACTTGTGGTCGAGTACAACTTCAAGGATGAAATTAGTATGGATCTAGATGCTGATCAAGATTGACTGAAGCTTATGCATTATATAACGGTAGGCTATAGCAAGAGAGTAATAGTACTGATTGTGCCATTCTGTAGGTGAAAGAAAATCAATTACATTCACGTAAATCTCTGGATGAAAAGAATATCAATGATATTACAACAATAACAATCATACTCCACATTATTTTTTCTCTAAACATATAAATAGTCCCATCTCATTTCAAAACTTTCTTTCTGGTAATGCAACATATAGCTTCTCGTGTAACGTCTGTGGGAATCTCAGATTATGATGGCCAAAAGAATAGTCATCGCCAAACCAGCATTCGTCCACATTCTAGATGTGCTTCCTTGCAGTAAGATCGTTGCTCCATTCTGCAGTCGAGTAAGAGAGAGTAAGTGAATTTATCATATTAGAGTTGTTCCTGTCTCTGTAATAAGTTATTTTGGAAGAATTACAGTTTCCAGACTGGAAAAGCGATGGAAACATTACCAAATTCAAACTAGGTGATGGTGCTGGTGTCACATCCACAGAATCTTGGACGGTTGGTGGTGCTGGGGGGCTGGGCACAGTCGGTGCAGGTGCTGGCGCGTGATGGTGCTTATGCCTGTGCCTCCTTTTCTTGTGCTTGCCATGAGCTGGTACTGGTGCGGGTGGTAACTCTGGTGCTGCTACTGGTGATACCACAGCCGGTGGAGGGGCTGGTGGTTGAATGACTGGTGCCGGTGCTGGTGCTGGTGGTGCCTTAGGCGGAGACACTGGTGGTGGTACAGGTGCTGGCGATGGTGGCTTTTGTGCTGGTGCTGGGGCTATCTGTGGTGGAGGAGAAACTGGAGCAGGTGGTGGTGTTGCTGGTGGAGTTGGTGGAGGTTGTGGTGGTGGGGTCGTTGGAGCAGAAACGGGGGCAACTTTAGGCGGAGGTACTGTTGGAGGTGGTGCTGAAGTTGCTGGTGGTTGTGATGGTGCAACAGGCGTAGTGGAAGGTGGGGGTGATGCTGCAACGGGTGTGGTAGTAGGTGAAGGCGTTGTCGTTGGTGGAGGTGAAGCTGCAACAGGTGTGGTAGTAGGTGGAGGCGTCGTGGAAGTTGGGGGTGATGCTGCAACAGGTGTGGTAGTAGGTGGAGGAGTCGTGGTTGGTGTAGCCGGTGATGCTGCTGGTGCTTGCGCATTAGCCATCACTAGCCAAATGCAAAAGCAACTAGAAAGGTAAACCAACTTAGAAGAAGCCATTTTGTGCAGGATTTTGATTGTCAAGAGCTATCTACTTATATACATCAACAATATTATTGTAACTTCTAAAAAAGAATAAAGAGTTTGGTGGACATGTTTTGAGGGGAAACTTAGTTTTATGTGAATGCTACAGCAAGTCTCATCAACAACAAACAAAAACATGCCTCGCGAAATCCCATAAGTGGGGTCTGGGGAGGACCCGGTGCTCGAGTACAACATATTAAGAAAACAAAGCAACTAATAAGGGAACAGTAAATCTCATATTTTAGCTAGATTTGGCAACAAAAATGTGCGTAATGTCTAGTATGTTTCTGCATTACAAGATTTTACAATACATGGGAAAGTTTAGTACTGGTCATCAAATGCTATCAGTTACCAATACAAGCCTAAAAGACCATTTAGGTCATGATTTTTAGTTAGCCTATTATTTTCAGTCACCACATTGTTATAAGTGATCTAATTATGTATAGTAAATAATACTTTTAATGCACCAAATGTAGGTGACTTGGTGGTTCATTTATAGCTTGTGTTGGGATCCTCTCATAGCTCAATTAAGTGAAATTTACTTCTTTCTTTTTTTTTTTAATTATGAGTTTTTTGGTAGGAAGCGTTTTATCCTCTTTGATGAGCTTACTCGACACTCATATCCAGTGTAATTTCACAAGTGGGATTTGGAACAG
The DNA here is from genome assembly GCF_002878395.1 of Capsicum annuum. NCBI lineage: Eukaryota > Viridiplantae > Streptophyta > Magnoliopsida > Solanales > Solanaceae > Capsicum > Capsicum annuum. The sequence goes on from NC_061121.1 coordinate 5,106,077, forward strand.
CTTACGCAGACCTTATCCCTATCTCGTAGAAACGGAGAGTTTGTTCTGATATACTCTCGACTTAGATAAGAGACATTATCAACCAGTTTGAAAAAGGAAATACATGAACGAAAAACCGTTATAACCAACAACAACAACATACCCAGTATATTCCCACAAAGTGACATTATCAACCAGTTTGAAAAAGGAAATACATGAACGAAAAACCGTTATAACCAACAACAACAACATACCCAGTATATTCCCACAAAGTTGGGTCTGGGGGAGGGTAAGGGTATGCAGTCCATACCGCTACCAAAAAGAAAAAAAAAAAAAACTTTTACTATGTATCATAGCAAAGAAACACTGTACAAGAAGATTAGTAAAGTGTTTTCCTCTATTTTTAGCAAGTTTTTTCTTCCATGAAAAGCAAAGCAAAGTATGATAATACCAAATGTCATAATGGTGATCAATTTTACATTTGTTGTGGGGAAATGATTTATGGGATGCTTATTACTTGGCAATACAGCAAAGGTAAAGTGGTTATATATTTTAAGTATGTTTATTTATTGTTTATTATTATTAATCATACACATGGCAAATTAAATTACTAAATAAACCAATGAAAACACAATGAGGGATGATTATGATACTAGAGTTTAAGGTTTACCAAATACCACCAACTTTTCTTGATTTTGATTTGACACTTGAGCTATGCTTGGTACATAGTCTCAATCAAAAAAAGAAAAAAAATTACCTTCCATTCAATTTGATTGTCTAGTTTTAACTTGATACAAAATTTAAAAAGATCAGTTCGGTGTACTCAAGCTCCCACTATGTGCGGGGTCGAGGAAGGGTCAGACGACAAATGGTCTATTGTACCAATGGCGGAGCCGGAAATTTGACGAAGAGTGAGTAAATTTTCTTCTCATTTGCGTTAAGGGTGTGCAAAATTAAATATACACTCATAATAGCTAACATTTAGCCTATATATATGACATAATTTTCTGACGAAGGGTGTGCACTTGACCACCCTTAGATATAGGTTGTTCCGCCCATGTATTGTACGTAGCCTCATCTTACATTTTTGCAAGGGTTGTTTCCACTGCTTGAACCAGTGATCTCCTGATCACACGACAACAACTTTACGGGTTACTCCAAGCTCTCCTTCATTGATACGGAGTTTAAGAAAGTTAAAAAAAAAAAAAATTGAAATTCTTATCTACCAAAATGTCATTTATTCTTGTTGTCTTAAACATGTCATTCTTTTCAAAATAAACTAACACGAAAAGTAAGACGAACAAATTGAAACGGAGTATCGAACAGGTTGCTTTCTTTATTTCATGTCATTCAACTATAAATGTGACAATTTCCAAACTATTAAGCTATAGCTCTTTCAATGAACCTTTTATGTCCTAAGTTTTATAATTAGTGTGTATTTTCAGATTATCACAAAGATTTGAAATTAATCAATCAAAATAAGCCATAAGATTTCCATTTCAAAACACAATATTATTTATTAATAACTTGGTAGGTGAGAAGATAATACCTAAATGGTGAATTATTAGCTAACCGTATTCGATGTTTACACTAAGTTAATTTAACTTGTGATGGTTAAATTATTTAATAAAGTGAAACAATACATTAATTAAACATGATTAAATTAAAAAAAAAATAAAAAGCTCATGTACAAATACATGTCCTACTTCTATCGTATACATATGTAACGATTATACGAGTTGATTTCGTAGATGGTCACTCAAGATATATTGAACTTTTATCAACCTAACATTAGCATCTTAGTAACCATAGCACCTTAAAACAATTTAATTACCATCCTGTTTCTTTACAATCTGTTGTAAAGTTTAGACATATTGATATCTGTTTCACCTCCCTTTTCACTTGTGCCGAGGATTTATCGAAAATAACCTTTCCATTTTTTACGAGGTAGTGACAACATCTGCGTACAAAGCTAGTTGCAATCAGACTACAACTCTAATCTGGAAGGGCAATAAATTTGCAGATTACTTCAGACGTTAAAAGAACATCAGCTGTTAATAGGATACCGCGAAAAAGAGCATGTCAGAGAGTTAGCTCAACTACCCATAATCACCGCCTTCCTGCTCAAGGCATCCGCTACCACGTTATAAAATACAATTTTGCAGAAAATATGAAGTCCAGAAACAAGAATCACAGGCAGAACATCATATGAAACGCGTCATGAATCTTGCTGAGGAATTTCGGTTGGTGTCTTGAAATGGGAAGACATGAAGGTGGTGGTGGAGATTCCGACTTCTTTTCCTTCTTCTTCCGCCTTAGTTGAAAGAACTGCTGCATAGCATCTGCACAATCCGGTGCCAACACTCCACGCCGGATTGTTATGTTAGGGTGGAAAGGATGAACTGGAGCAGGAGGCTTATCTGTTGGTTCCAAGCTCCTTTCTCCATCTCCATCAGGGAAAAGCCTGAAACATTATGAATAACAAAGCCTTTATCCCGAAAACCAAAATAAGTAGTTTCTTGTGGAGCAAACTCCGCGAACTACAGTGGTGTATGCAGAATTTTTCATAAGCGATGTCAGCATTTGAAAAAACAAACAAACGAAAAAACAACTATAATGACAGACGGTGTCATTTTTTATATTTATATCCGCTATTTTGATTTTTAAAAAAATCAATGAAGCGGCGTCGAGTGACATACCAGAGGCAAGGTGTGTCCACCCTTGGCGAGCAACATGAATGATTAATCACGTACATGTCGAGCAAAGGTAGCAAGATGGGAGGTACAATTTGATCACATAGAGATATCAGTGTTCAACTTCGTTTCATGCTAGGGAAGCAGCAGAAGAATAAGACAACAACAACATACCCAGTGTATTCCGACATACTGGGGTGTGGGGAGGGTAACATGTACGCAGTCCATACCACTATCTTTGAAGAAGTAGAGAGGTTGTTTCTGATAGACCACCCGGCTCAGGACAAAAGACAGTAAACGAATGAGCAGAGAATAAGAAATAAGTAATAATGAATGGCGAAATACAGGAGAGGAACCACAATAGGTACTCATGTTAAGGTCAATACTTTTGTGGGTACACAACAACCACAACATACCCAGTGTAATCCCACCAAGTGAGGGTAGAGTGTACGCAGACCTTACCCTTACCTTGGGGGTAGAGAGGCTGTTTCCAAACTTTTGTAGCTAGAGTAAGATAAATTTAGTAGCTACAAGAGAAATATTTCAGCTGACGAGTTGGAACGAACAAGCAATAAAGACATCAGGCATCATGTACAGGCACGAAAAAAGACAATATCAAAGCACAAATTGCAAGCAGCATGAATTAAAGAGAGAGGTGAGTTCGTCTACAGCAAGCTATAGAAGAACTTGAGAATAAGGTTAAAAAGAATACAGATCGCTAAGAAGGGAGGAACTATTTTTGGAGAATGACAGAATAACTAGATTTTAAGATTTTTGTTTCAACAAGGCAACCAGGTTGTTGAGACCAAATTATCTGAATTATATTCTCATCTACAGCAGTTATGTAGATGCTAGACCAAATGAAAGTGATTTTATAAATAAGCAATTACGTATTTGGATAGAACTTAGAAGTGCTGAAACTATTAAAAAGTAATTGATGTATTTGGTTAAAAAAAGCTGATAAGTTGTTCTTTCGTTAGAACGACTAAAGTACCTAAAAGTTTTGCAAGATATTATAAATCTAAAAGTACCCACATAAAAAAAGGAGGAACAACGGATACGAGGTGAAGAGTTTTGTTCTGCGAAAGATAATTTGAGAACTAAAAGAAAAAATTAAGAATAAAATAGTAAAATTTTGGTCAAACCGAAAGTGCTTATAAGCTGAAAAGTCAGAAGTTGGGGATGACAAGCTTATGGCGTTTGACTGAATTAGGATTATAAGCACTTGACGTATGAGCACATTGGTGTTTACCAAACACGTAAATAAGCTAAAACGTGCTGATAACTGAAAAGCCAATACACCATCTATGTTGATGTGAGGCAGGTGAGAAACATCAAGAATATCTCTATTATATATTTTCAGCTAGCCAGTCTAACTAGTATTCCCTTTGTCCCAAAGAGAACGTCACCTTACTATAATTTGAAACAATTTAACTTTGAAATTTCCTTTTTGCCTTTAATGAAATGATTTACAACCACACAAATATATAAGGATTTTTTTAGACCACAAGTTTCATAAGTCTTTTCTTTTTTTCTTAAATACCATGCCAAGTCAAACGGTGCCACATAAAATGGGACGGAGGGAGTATTTTCATTCCGAAACTACAAGCTCTACACTAGGATTCCTGATCATCTTTTCATCAATTGAAATAACTTGACGTTCAGACCGGAACATTCAGACATCTCAGGAGGGAGATCCTCTTTCTCCTTTCCTTTTCATTCTTGCCATGGAGGGTTACAACAGCATAATGAGAGTGGCTATTAAAAACCAGTGGATAAGAGGTTTCAAGGTGGGAAATCTTGCAGGGGAAGAGATGCAGATTTGTCATCTACTCTATGCAGATGACACAGTCATTTTCTGTGAAGCCAAGGCAGACCAAATTGCCTTCATTAGAATGTCACTAGTGGTTTTTGAAGCAGTTTCTGGTTTGACAGTAAATTGGAGAAAGAGCAGCTTTTTTCCTATAAATGAAGTTCCTCAATTGCAAAGTCTGGCAAACATTTTAGGGTGTAAAGTGGAGCAGCTTCCCACCACCTACTTAGGAATGCCTTTGGAGCACAAACACAAGGAGCTAGAAATATGGGATGGCATCATTGAGAAGATTGAGAAAAAATTGGCTAATTGGAAAGCTCAATACATTTCTTTAGGGGGGAGAGTGACCCTGATAAATTCAGTACTAGACTCACTGCCTACTTATGTAATGTCTTTATTTCCCATCCCAGCTAAAGTTGAAGATAGACTTGACACGCTGAGAAGAGATTTTTTGTGGTTGGGCAACAAAGAAGGAAAGGGCCTGCACTTAGTCAAATGGCAGAATGTACAGTTACACACAAGCAGTCTGGTGGCCTTGGTATCAGAAATTTGAGGTTACAAAACAAAAGTCTTCTTTCAAAATGGTTATGGAGGTTCACTACCGAGACACACGCTTTGTGGAGGGAGGTGATAGTATGTAAATATGGTTTGGAAGGGAATTGGTGCTCCAACTCAGTGAACAACACCCACGGTGTCTCAGTGTGGAGAACAATTAGGAATTTATGGCCTGACCTATCCAGAAACATTGCTTACAAGGAGGGATCTGGCACTAAAACCTTGTTTTGGAGGGAGAATTGGATAGGAAATGTGACATTGATAGAAATGTTTCCAGATCCTTTCTCTTTGAGCACTAACAGAGAAGAGACAGTGGCTAAAGTTTGGTCACAGCAGGGATGGAACATTGCTTTCAGAAGATTCCTTAATGATTGGGAGATTGAGAAAGTTGTTGAGCTACTTAAAGTCTTGCATGGATGCACAGGGCTATCAGAAGAGGAAGACTCTATCAAATGGAGGCACAATAGAGATGGGATGCTCTCAGTTAATAGATTATACACAAGGGAAGTGAAGGAGCTACAAGGTTGCAAGAGAGGGCCTGGAAAAAGATCTGGAAGACCAAGATACAAACCAAGATAAAGTGTTTCCCTTGGTTGGTGGCCAGGAGGGCTTGTTCTACGCATGAGAGATTGAAAAAGAAAGGATTCCAGATTGTATCTTGGTGTTCTCTTTGTAATGAGGTAGAGGAGACTAACAGCCACCTGTTTCTACATTGCAAAGTGACAACAAAATTGTGGAACCTATTTCTGGGTGCTACACAGGCAGAATGGATCATGCCAGAACATACATCAGACCTCCTGAGTTGCTAGATCAGAAGAGGAGGGAGCAAAACTCAAAAGAAGTGGTGGAACATAATACCATCATGCACTTGGTGGTCTATTTGGAAGGCAAGAAACAACAGGTGCTTCGAAAACAAGGCTAATCCAATTGAGAAAGTCAAATGGTTATGTATGTCTACCTTTTATTTCTGGTGTAAAGAAGAAGGATTAGAAGAAGATGCACAAATTAGAGAATTTATAGAATCCTGTAATCTATTTTATTTTCTGGGTTTTTGCTGTGAAACAATTTTTTGGAGGTCTCCAGCATAATCCTCAATGCTGATGAATACAACATTACCTTTATCAAAAAAAAAAAAGAATAAACAGAACATTACTTACACCATTCTGCATATTTGACTAGTGACGTAGAGTACTTTTATGGTAACTTGAGAGATGCTTAGCAGCATGTCTAGGAGAGAGAACAAAGTTTAACTGCATGACTTTGAGAAAGTAAGAAAAAGATTGAGGATAATACATCAGGGAGAAACATGGACTCACTCAGAAGTCTTTTAGGACAAACATCCTAAGTTGGTGTCACAATTATACACTTGAATACTAAAGAATAAAAAAATCTGACTTCCATATCCATACTTATCCACTATTCCTTCCTGAACATGACTGACGACTAAAGAGGCTTTTGATTTGACGGATAAGGATACGTAGTCCTAGTATAAAATTTTGTATTACTTATCTAGCATTGGGTTCTCACAATAAAGTCAGCATGAAACTCTGCATTGCATGTATAATATCGGCATAGCTAATTCAATATCTGGTTTCAGGTATTAAACTCCGCATCACTTAACTAAACTTCATTACTAGTTCGTAGAGTTTAATATCATATCAAGACATCGAATTATTAATATTGGTATAACTTGTTTTTTCAGAAGTTCTAATACTACTAATGGTACAATAATCTATGCATTATTTTACGTAGAATAGAATGTGAAGAGATAGAAGTGTCTTTAAAGTAGGCAATATCTGTAACCCCTGAATTATTGTTCATCACCAAATAACAAACCGCTCATAGTAATTCACCACATAACAATCATTATTATTATTAAGCATATAAAAGTTCCTTGTATTGCAGCCCCAGAGGAACTAAACCGTAAACCCAATGACCCCTAAAAAGTTTGAAAGTTGAGACTTCTTGAGAATCAATACAACTTCCTTTTAAATGACACCGGTATCCTGGCCAACTTGCACATACCTCAACTATTCCACTAGGTACCTGCTACCTCCCACCAATATAGGTACCGAGTAACTTTACCCGCTAACACTTAGGTAGATGAAAAGAAATTACTTAGTGTTGTTTGCCTCCACTGGGATTTGAACCCGAAACCTCATGATTGTCCTTCCATTGCATGGACCACCAATCCATACCCTTGGTGCTCTTGAGAACCAATAAAAACTTCCAACTCCACATTTTGAATTTTATTCTTTAGCTAGAGAAAATAAGAATCAATCTCAACTGTTGTAATGTTTCCGAAAAGCTGTAAAAAAGATAAATTATTGTAGATGCTAGACCATGAAACTAGAAAACTATTACAGCATGGGCAAACATAGAAAACTGTAAATATTCATCATATCTATAGCAAACTATTGTACTAAGAAAAAGCAAAAATATTGCTGTTTAATTTGAGCCCTTGACTAAGAAATCCTAAGATTGAGAAATACGAATATCATTTAGAATTGTAATTTTTGAAGGTTCAGAAAGTTAACACGTGAAACAACAAAGATTTCTAGTGGGATATAATCTCAAGTATGCATCCATTTTCTGAAAGATCCCGCCTTTCTAATTTTGGTGTATCTAATAAGATTTGTTTGCTGCTGTGGGTGTCTGAGGAAAAGGTTCCTACGGTGTGTTGCTAGTTCCAAACAGGAATCATTTCAAAGATTTTTATATTACAACCTAAAAACTACCTGTTTCATTTCTTACTTTTCAAGGACCTACCAGAGTAGATGATAAACACTTACTGACAACTGTTTAAGCTATCAAATGAACAAATATATATGATCTTGCTTACCTAATCCAGCTGCCATCAGCCCCTAGGAGCTTATTCGGAGCTCCCCATACAACAGTATCAATTCTAGCTTGAAGTATTGCTCCAGCACACATAGGACACGGCTCAAGTGTTACATAAAGTGTGGTATCCTGTAGGAAAAAAAGAATCAGAAGTTATACCAAAAGAAGGGATCTAAAACCTTGCTGGATTAGCATTAGATTTATTGATCAAGGAAAAGTTTGATGTTCAGGAAAAGAATATCCAACGGTGGCAATTGAATCATGTATGGTATCAAAAAAGAAAAGAAGCCAAAGCATGCAAAGAAAAGACAAAAGAGTATTACGATAACCATAAGTTGAAATCTACTTATCATACTCAACTCATACTTTCCCCATGTACATCACATTTAACAAAATATTACTAGTAATTATTGAATATCTGGCTAATACAATTCTTTCCACACCTTGCCAATGCTAGTTTCTTCAAGAAAAAGAAACGTTTGATCTAGTATAAAGGAGAAAAGAGGAAGTGTTAAGGATAGTAGAGGTTGCTGCCAAATTAGGAAATTGGCTACTAAAGAGTAGCTGAAAGCATTCACCTATTTTTAGTGTCGAAGTACAGACAATTTTGATAGTGCTTCTTCCCATTTTCCTACCTATAACAGTACATGTTATGTGACAAATTATATTCCATAAAATAGAATTACCCCATGCTGTGTAAGAATCACATTGTGCTAGTGCTAATTGAAGTCTCAAGTACAGTGGCCATAAAAATAGGAGGAATCTTAACTTAATCTTTAAGAGAGTATAAAAGGGTAAAGAACTACCGAAAGTCTCCATGACCGAAGTGTGCTTGAAGCCTCACGTATGCACAGCATTTCTGCATGAGCAGTAGAGTCGCGCAGTTCTTCTACACTGAAACATATATAATTACGTGAAAACCAAAGTCTAAGAAGGGGGGAAAGGAAATAGGAAAAAGCATAAGCTACCATGACTTACAGGTTGCATCCGCGAGCAACTATTCTTCCATCATGGACCAGCACAGCCCCAACAGGTACTTCCCAATTGTCAGCAGCCTTTTTGGCTTCCCTTAGTGCTTCCCTCATAAACATTTCATCAATTTTCCGCTGATCGTTTTCAAGCTTGAATGCTTCTTCCCACTCATCAAACCTGTCTTTTACAAATTGATCAGACCTTTGAAACTTTCCAAGTCTCACTTCAGCATCTTTAACCTTAGACCCCGACACCTCACCGGAGACAGTGGAAACTGCTTGCCCTTTGCTACTGCTGGATGGAACAGCTTGGCCAACTTCTGCTATTTCTTCTACAATGGGTGAGGTTCTCACTGGGACTGAAGAAATCGGAAGCCTCCCTTCTGGGACAATTGCACTAGAGCTACCTTGCAAGTTTTCCCCAGTAGTGACTTCAGAAGAAGGCAATGGAATAGTATTGGATGGTGAACTGCTCTGTAAAATAATTGGAGAAGATGATGTTCCCACTAATGTGAGGTTCATTTGTTCCCTTGGGCTTGATGAGCTGGATGTTTCTCCCGGACTATGAGAGCGAACCATTTTCTGCCGATTCCAGTCTAAAGATGCAGATTCTCGGCTCAACCTTCTGACTTTTTTGGCACTCTCATTACTATTATCCTCGGCTTCATGACCAGAAAACCACGTTTCGCTACTTGTGGATCGATTAGATGAGCTCCTTCGACCAGATTTAGAGGTCAAAGTATCGCGATCAGAACGAGACCTCCATCGCAAATGAACGATATCTCCAATAATATTCCACAAGGACCTACCACTTCTCTGGACAATAATTGTTTTGTCTTTGTCTGAATCCTCTGATACTTGTGTCTCAATAGGTTCCTGGACAGAGGGCTCAGTTACATCCCACATTTCATCTGAAGGTCCCTTAGCCCCTAAAACCAAAGAGGATTGCCTTGTTTCATGCTCATTTGATTGAGAATCACCACAACCATGTTGGCCTACAACTTTTTGAGTATGCTGCTCTCCCTCGCTAATTAACTTTGTCTCAGAGGTCTTTTCCTCCTTCAGAATCTCAGAGTTTGAAATCTCATGCTTGACCTTCTCTACAAATTCGTCAACATACTGAGTCGAGGATTTCTGCAATCGAGCAGCTGAACCAATTGCATCTTCATGGGATGTGAAATCCGAAGACAGACCAATAACCTCATCCCTTCTAGCTTCACCGAGTGTTTTGCACTGAGGTTGTGGAGGTCTATCTGCGGTAAGTTCGTGTTGTAGTGAAAAACCCCTTTGATAGCCTGAATCAGAAACTTCTTGAGTTGAAAACCCAGCCTGTGACTCAATAATTGATGAGCGTCCTGATAATACTTGGGAAGATGCTTTCACCTCTCTTTCGTTTGCCTGTGTTACTTCAACTCTGCTAGTGTCACTAGAATGAGTAGTTGAGGTACTCGACGCACCTACTAGAGTTTTCTTCTCATGTGATTCCATTACTGATTTTGTGCTTCTGGCATCTCTTATTCTGGCTTGGGAGGAGTGCTCTTTCAGTTCTACTGATGACTTGTTGAGAAGGTTAGCATAATCTTCCTGGTTCTTCATCCTTGTCTCAGATTTCCTATGTAAACCATGAGTTCTTTTTTCGTCCGCCTTAGTTGATTGTTCAGCCTTTTCTCTCAACTCAACTAACTCAGTGATCTGACTAGAGTGGTGGTGCTCGTTTGACACCTTCTTCCTGAGTTCAGTATCAGAGACTCCCTGAATGGCTGATTCCGTCCTAATGTCATTTTTCTGGATATTAGACTCTTGATTGAGCCTACGAGATCTTCTCCTATATTCATCTTCCCTTATGATGCTCCTGATTTTCTTACTATATTCTTCTCTAGCTTGCTGAATTTGACGCAGAGCCTCCTCGGAGGTTTCTTTTGTTTCATGATAAGATTTTGTTGTGCTATAATCAGTTTTAGATCTAAGGTCTTGACTCTCAGATGTATCAACAAATTGTTTATACTTTATATTTGTATTAGATTGTGCTGCTTGCCCATGTTGTCCAGCTGTTTTCCCCTCGAACTTTGTAATAGAAGCTGATTCTTGTTTTACATCATCATATCTCGTGGAGGAACCAGAAACATGTTCAGAACTACTTCCATGAATTTGAGATATCCTCGATTGCCTCTGCATTGATTCCTTTCTTGATGCAATCTCCTCAACTGATATGTCAGTAAGCCTCTTCTCTGACTTCTTTCTCCAGTCACCAGTCGTCGCACTATACAATCCCATTGCAGAATCATCCTTCCGTGATATAACCCCTTGTTTAGCAGTGTAATTCCGATCTCTTTCCTCCACTGCAACGCTTTCACTCCTTAAATCTCCTCCATGCTTCCCTGACGATTCTTCTTCAAAGTGTTCATCCTCAACCTGCGTTTCACTGTCATAATCAAGGTCATTTGTTGAAGAAGCAGAATAGTACGACGAACAGCTGGATCCATCTTTCCTCAGTCGCTGCCTGTGTTCCTCCCTTCTTGAAAAACTTCCCCTCCCTTCTTCTCTTGTCCTTTCATCGTGATTTTCCCTCAACAAGGAAGCTCTTTCTTCCTCTGTATGCCTTGTTCCTCGATTCTCTCTCCTTAACGTCTCCACCTCCTCTTCTTCTCTTGCTCCATTTCTATGACTCTCCCTCAACAACGAAACTTTTTCTTCCTCCTTACGGTTTGTCCTTCGACTCCCTCTCCTTAATAACGACGCCCTCTCTTCTTCCCTTCTCTTATCCTCCTTTCTTGACGGAATCACCTCATATTCATACGTATACTTCAACGTACTCCCCATATCACCCGATTCATCCCTTTTCTTCTTACCAACACAATTCATCCCACCCCCGTTTTTCCTCTTCTCCGCGTCTATCCTCTTATACGACCTCCTATTCCTCTCTTTCACACCAAACAACTCCTCATCCACATCCTTACTCAACAAACTAAGCATAACCTCCGCCTCATCAAACTCCGAAAACACATCACTCTCTTCACCCCCTTCCTCATACACCAAACACCTATACCTCCTCCCCCTTCTACTACCCCCCTCATTTTCCTTAAAAGAACAAACTTTTTCATAACTACACTCTTTACCAACATCAAAAGCATGAAATCTTGAATTATAATTTCTATCTAAACCACCAAAGATCAGTTTTTTACATTGAATTAAACTAGATTGTCTCAAACCATACAAGGAACTAGAGCAAATTGGCACTTTATACAACATAGTACTACTACTAGCATTATTTGAACAACAAGAACAACATGATGATAATGAGGAAGAATACGCAAAAGGGTGCCTAAAAAATCTATCATTTAAGCAATATGAGTTATCATAATATGAAAATGAAGATGACCCTTTACACTTTAGTGTAAGAGCTGAACTTACACAAGTGTTGTACATGGCTTAAACTGAAAAAAAAGACTGTACCTTTGATGGAAAAAATGTGTTGTTCTTTCAAAATTTTGTTGGGTTTGGAGAATTATAATAGAGTTGGATCAAGATTCAAGATTGAACAACAGAGAGAGATAAGGATTTTTGTTACAAGAAAAAAAACAGCATAGACACAGGTATGGAATCTTGGGGTGGGGGTGGGGTGGAGTGGAGTGGAGTGGTTGGAAGAGCGGGGCGGGAAGGGGGGGGGGGGGTGGGTGGGGGGGGGGGGGGGGGTATTTTCCATGAGCTATTGGTAATCGTTGAGGGTAATTAGGATATATGACTCAATATATTTAGGAGTAAATTTTTGTTGTTATTTTATTTCGAAAATATGTTACTATATTTGAATATGGAGAAAATTTAGCTATTAAGTTTCTTTAATTTTTTAATTAACAAAATGGTCTACTTCTATTTTCTCATCTACGATCTGTCCATATATAAATCGGATTGCTAATGGATCTGTCGGATTGATAATTAATCTGTCCATATATAGATCAGATCGATAATGAATCTATCGGATTGATAATCTATTTGTCCATATATAGGTCAAATCGATAATGGATCTGTCGAATTGATAATAGATCTGTTCATATATAGATCGGATTGATAATATATTTGTCTCTATATAGGTCAAATCGATAATGGATCTGTCGAATTGATAATCAATCTGTCCATATATAGGCCGGATCGATAATTGATCTGTCGGATTAATAATCGATCTGTCTCTATATAGGTCGGATCGATAATCGATCTGTCGAAACGACAATTAATTTGTCGAATCAATAATCGATTTGTCTATATATCGGTCGGATAGATAATAGATTTGTCTCGAAAATGGGTCATTTCCCAAAAAATAAAAATAAAATCGTAGTCTATCTAATTAAAAAGAAGACTTGAAAAGACCATTTAACAAAAGATCCCTTGAATATGTGCGGAACTATAAAAAGGGTCGTTTGGCACTAAGCTCTCGTTAAGCAATAAATTAGTGAAAGAATTGAATCACAAAAATTTATTGTACGCTATCTAGTTCTGCAAGAGGCTATTTTATAGGTCGAACTCGTTGTATCCTGATCACATAATAGTAATTTTTCCAATAACATCAAAATTTCCTTTATAAGTATTTTTAGAACTGTATCACCATCAAATATGAGTAATAGTTCAAATATAATTCAATTGATGAAATTTTGTGATTATCTTTAAATTTTACTTGTCAAATTTGAAACTCCATAATAATGGCTATGTCTCAATTACAGAGACGAAAGTGGCTATTTTTTAAAATTGTACCCTTTGAACTTCCTGTGTAGTAATGTAATCAAAATGAATGGGCTGCTATTTAAATGTGATGTAACTAACCCAATAAATTGGGCTTCTGTTCATTGGGCTCTGGTCCACTTTGCTGGTTTGTGATTTCATTTTAGTTAAAATAACATAAATATACACCATAACTTATCTTATTTACACAATTTTTCACCCTTACAAAATAATTACAAAAATCTCGGTTAACTATGTATCTTCATTGAATGTATCGAGGAGCTAATTATGTATCTCGAAGGACCTAAAATCAGAAAAAATATAGCGGGAGCTAATTATGTGTCTTTTTTTAAAAATAAAAGTATCTTTGTTGGATATATTATGTATCTCGATAGACCTAAAATTAAAAAAAAAAATCGGGAGATAATTATGTATCTTTACAGAGGAAACAATGTATCATTGTTGGATGCATCGGGAGCTAATTATGTATCTAGGCAGATCCAAAATCAGGATTTCAGTAATTATGCAAAATGTCGTGACTTTCTGTAACTAAGCTCAAAACAATCGGGATTTATGTTGTTTGCCCATTTTATTGGACCAAGGTATTTGAAACCGTCTTTCTATTTCTACAAGGTAGAGATAAGGTCTGCATATACTCTTTCCTCCCAGACCTTACTCGTGAAATTCCACTAGATATATTGTACATTGTTAAGGTATTGGAAATAAGAATACTTTTATTTGAAAAATTAAGCATGAATAATGTATCACAAAAAAAAAGAGCGAGACATGACACTTTTTTTAAAAAAGAAATTAATATTCAAAAGCATGACAATCTGAACAATAACAATTATTTTACAAGTTTCTTAAATTTAAGATAATAATTATTTTTTAGCGATGTAATTAAAAAGTGATCGGTCGACGTTATTTCTAAGTTGGACTCATAACATTCAAAATTTAGAATGCTAGCCCAAGGAAATAGGCTGACCTCTAGCCTAGCAAATGTTAGCCCAAAATGATGAATATTATTCTAGCTCCAAGATCAGATATATATTTTTGGATTTCCAATTGTTGTCTAATCTGTATTGGAATCCCGATTAGTTCAGATTTTCATCGCATAAAATTCATTTAAGGACAAATGCTTTCTAACAAGATTTTTTCATATTCGAACTGAACTTGAGACCCCTGATTAACGATGGACAGATCATATTCATCCTATCACATCCCTGCTGGTTGCTTTATATATTTGTTACCATTCTTCGATGGTTCCATAAATTGCTTCGTCTTTTGCTTGTCATTGTATTGAAAGTCGCAGACAGTGCCTACTTGCTTGCGTCGTTGGCCTTGGTTCTACATATATTTTTTAAATAGACAAAAGAATCATCTTAAAATAATTTTAAAAGTAAAATGAATAGAAATACTAGTAATTAGGAACATCCAATTTTAAATCTACTCATAATCCAATCCAAAAAATAACAATAAATAAAATAAAAACAGATCTTCATTTTTTAAAGAAAAAGAATCAGTCAACATCACATGTGAAGGATAATTAATCTACCTATAAAAAGCTGAAATTATATTCTTACATTATTATTTATTGATTTATCATTTTTTTATTCTCTACAAATCTGACAAATATATGCAAATATTTTGTTATATGTGCAAAACAATGTTTTTGTTCCTAACATCATATAATATAATGCCAACCCACAATGCTTAGCATATAAACATATGGCAATAACATATGGAGTACTGTGGCGGACCTAGGTTTTATAATGTGCCGTTCCGGCACCCATTAAATCCGATGCAGAATAAATATAATTATATAAGAAATGTATAAAAGTTGGTATAAGATGGAAAAAAGCATCCATGAAATCAAGAAGATAGCTGGTTGTTTTGATTTCCAGGCAGAACCTTACAGTTTTATGTGTTAATACGTGTGTTTGAACCTCCCGAGCATCTACGACCCTTAAATCCTGGATCCAATAGATGGCAGTCCGGTGCATAAAGCGAGAAAGAGCCACATCTCAATAGCAGTGACAGAGCCATGATTTTCACTGAGAGGGTTCAGAAGTATATATATGAACTAGTCGAAGGGGGTTCACCATCTATTATATATGCATAAAAAATATTTTTTAACCATGAAAACATAATATTAAAACAATATAATAACTTTTCATCGAAGGAGGTTCGGATGAACCCCTTGAGCAAAGGTGGCTCCGCCACTGCTCAACAGCCAAGAGGTTTGATATATATGTAGACAATCTATACCCCATAATGCAAGCACCAGCGAGTAGTGATTATTTCTATGATTCGAACTTATGATTTATAAGTCACATAAAAATAATTTTATCGTTACTATAATGCTCTACTCAGAGGCAGAGCCAGGATTTCACCGGAGGGGGTTCCATATTCAAAGAAAACTTAGGATTTCAACTAAGGGGGTTCCATATTCAAAGAAAACTTAGTCGAAGGAGGTTCAACACCTACTATAACCACATAAAAAATAATTTTAATCATATATAAATAATATATTTTTTCATCAGAAGAGGTTCGACCGAACTCCAAACAGAAGGCTGGCTCCGCCCCTGGCTCTACTTCGTTACGATAATGTAGATATGATTTCATAATAAAGGGAAAACATCATGAGAGAAAAAGAAACAATACTTTTGAACCACACAAAAAAAGTTTTTGGGTTTTGGAAACTTCAATGCCATGCCACAAGTTCTCTTAAAATGTTTTGATTACTTTCACTTTTTTAAATGTACTATGACTCGTATTTTCATGTAAAATTAGAAACTTTTGTTTATAAAGTATGTTTTTATTATTCTTTTTGTAAATATATTGCAGTTCTGAGGTAGTGATAACGTTCGCGTACACTCTATTCTCACCGCTATAAATATGATGTTGTTGAATTGTGGACTTAATATTTACACCACCATGTTATAACTTAGCAATTTTTGTTACCGTTACAATGAAATAATTGAGATTGGTCTCGGCTTTTTAGTCAAAAATTTTGAATTCAATCTGTAGGAGAGTCGAAAGTATTTTAATCGAATGCATTTCATATTGTTAGTACCTTGCGATTCAATTAATCAGGCATTAAGATTCGAACATCGAATGGTTAAATTGGAAAAAGAAAAAAAACTATAATTTACGATAAAATTGTCCTTAATTGAAAATATCTAATTTTAAAAATTTATCATAGTTACTTGACTTTTCTATTAAGAGATTTGGCTCATTAATTAACTTTAATTCTAGAATTCATTTTGAAAATTCAAATATAATGTGAACTCATATCAAACATTTTCTAAGGAAAATTAGAACCTGAAATTTCATAGTAATTTAAATTGAGTTGACAAGCATAATCAATGTACAATTTCATATACATCATGTAATCTTTAATTAATTTGTATGTAATAGTTCACTTAATGAGGCAACATGTATATAAATTGTTATAGGTTCGCCAGAATTCAATATTTTTAATTTATAACTCATATATATGATAAAAATTCACTTAATATGTATAAATCAAAAAAATCGCTAAACTTAATATTCTAGATGTGCCTCTGTTGCTTTGATGTCTTCGAGAGTAGATTATGTTAACTTCATGCAAAAATGCATGACCGATATTGTAAAGCTAAGTTGCTGAAACTCTTTAAAAAATATTATTGTATTCGTATCGGATCATTTAAAATTGTACTATTTTAGAAGGATCCACCGTGTATCCAACTACATTTTTGAAGATTCTGAGTAACGTAATTGTAAAGAATATATGATAATGAAATGAAATTTCACAGTAATTTTGCATGAGAAGAGCTAGACCAAGTCAAATGTGGAAATGGAATAATAATGAAAGGACATAACTTAAAACTTGGGCAAAGAATCATTCAAATGAAAGTACATTTTATTTTTCCACAATATTTGTACTCATTGTGAGTGAAAGGAATAAAATAAATAATATTTTGATCAATAGTTAACTCACAAAAAATATTAAAATATAAATTAAAAAAAATAGAGCGTGCTTGTGTAAGTTTTTGACCTTGCATAAGATTTAATTTAACAATTATAAAAGTATATGAATTAATTAAAACTTGCCAAGAAAATAAGAATACTCAAAATTTATTCAAAGTCTATGTACCCTTAAGGGCGAATTTATGATTTTAAAGTTATGAATTTTAGATTTTAAGAAAAGATAATAATTGTGTTACGGATATATAGCCAGATAATTTATACATATTGAATGAATTTCTATATACAATATATACAAAATTTAGTCGAACTCATAACTTGTGGTATAGATGATCGGTTGATTTATACAAATGTTGCTTTTTATGCCACTATATTTTTTTTCCTTATTTTAAGAAATTTTCCAAATACAATCCCGGAGATCGACAAAACTCTAGACTATCTTCTAACATAGACAAAATTTTAGACCGAATTCTAACTTTGTCCAAACAAATTTTTTTTTTTTTTTTTTTGTATAGATCTTCTCTTCTATGTAATTGATTATGTATTTGTCTCATAACCTTAAAAAAAAACAGAATGTTGACAGGTGCATATATGTAGTGCGTTTTTTAAGAATTCTAAATAGATATGACAATATTTTAAAATAATCCGAGCAACACAAGCCATAAGTATGTGATGAAACAAGGTGCAAAGTACATCATCTCGTACAAATTTAACAGATAAAGTCCATTTTTAGCATAATTAATCTTTAATTTATTTATATTTTTAAGAAAATCATCATATGTATTTCATTTTCTATACATATAATATAATATGATGTGATGATTAAAATGGTTAACAAAAAAAAGCAAAATTTGACCAAGTAAACGTGTCTTTCGTGCTAACAATAGTGGGACAAATTATTAGTACAATATTTTAACATATGACAAAAGAAAAGCCATCATTTGTGGCGTGACGTATCAACAACTCACACAACATGGGCCACCATTATCGTGACGGATTCAGAATTTAGCGATCGTAAATACTAAAAAGATTTAAACATATATATCGATATCCAAATTTTAAGGTTTCGATTAGAAATACCAAAGGACTTAGCTATCTTCGTAGTTTAATGTGTCCTCTTCTCCGTCCTATATACCAGTTTTTATATATTTCTTATATAATTATATCTAATTTGCGTTAGATTTAACAGGTGCCGAAGCACCACAAATTAACACCTAGGTCCGCCCTTGCAAAAATCCGTAACCAATTGTCATCAACATAATTACGGTGGAGCGGTAAGTACTTTTCCGCCTTAATCAGAGATATTAGGTTCGAATATGGATATAAAATTAATGTCTTTGGTAAGAAGCTCCCCAAACGGGGAACTTTCACGGGAATCCAAACTATTCGAGTCTCAAAACAGATACCAAATACTTGAAAAGATGAGGAAAAAAAAAAACAATTGCCACCACAAAGCACTCAGGGGTCGTTTGGTTGGAAATAAGTTATCTTGAGATTAATCATTCCCGAATTAGCTATCTCAAGATTACGTATCCCACTCTCGAGGTGGGACAAAAATAACAAACAGTACAATTTCAAAATGAGCTATCGCATGCATTTTATCACAATCATACATAAAATAAGTCCATTCTAAAATTAATTTCGAAATTAATTAACCCTTATCCCGCACCAAACGGGCCCTCAGTGTGAGAAACTTCCATGTGTGAACTCTTTGGAGGTTTATTTAAAATAATGAGTTCAATTTCCAAGTACTTAACTTTATTACAATTTACAAAAAGAAAAACTAAAAAGAACAACGAAAAAAGATCAAATTTAAAAAAAAAAATAAAAACATAACCTACAATACATAAATTCAAATTTAATCGAAGAGTTTAGCCAAAGGGAAGCAAGTTGCTTGAATCATGGTAAATTCAAATGTTGGTTAATTTGGACCATCGCAATAAAATAGGAGTAATAAACTTTATATTCTTTCTATTTTATAGTAATTCTTTTTGAATTCTATATTACTCAATACTAATAATGATGGAAGTAAAATATATTATTTCCTTCAATTATTCAGTCTAATATTTTAACTATATATATATATGCAACAGCTAGCCTTTGTTACCTGGCCAAAGATTCTATTGATATTTTTCATAATGCAAACAACCACATTAGACGTGAATTTTAATTAATATAATGTCACCAACCATTATGTTCAATATATTATTTAATTTATCGGCGGATTTACGATATATGATAATAATTTATGTTATTAGTTACTTCTTCAATCTCGAATATTTCATTAAATCTTGGGTTTATCAACGAGATTGAGACATTAAGTATTGTTTCTTGAAGTAAAATCATGTTCGATGTTCTTGGCGATCAAATATACAATAAGAAGGCTCATATCATATCTTAATTTGAGAAAAACGCTGCTAATAATTATATTAAATCACGAAAAATGATAAGGAGAAAGAATCAAAGGATAAACAGATTTCACAAAAGTTTTATAACATTTCTATTCTATCATATTTTTTTTGTGAAAAAAAATTCTTTACTTCGATTCACATTTTATATTTATGCTAAGAAACCCATCTAATACGTATAAATAGTCTATTCTGAATTCCTAAAAAATATTTTATAAATTTAAAACTCGTAAAATTAAAATCATGAATCCGTCATTCACTGTATTTAGGTGATATATGAGCATAGGTTATCTAATTAACATCCAACCATATATGACAACATATGCCAATTTGGATTAGGTGTGTTTTGCTCGTCATGTATTAGTATTATAATATATATATATATATATTATATCACTCCGTTCTAAAATACGTGTCCTTTTTATTCTTTCTATGTTTATTAAAAAATAATAAATATAAATAATTAGTTAGATATTTCTTGAGAATTGAGCAGATAACGATACTTTAGTAAACTATTTTTTTTTTTAGGTTTTAGTCTCCTTTTACTTTTGCTAAGAAATGCTTTATTTTCTATTGTTAATTTTTTCAACATAAATTCAAATTTAATTGGTTGATACTTCGACGAAAAAAAAAAAGGAGTACTAATTAGTGGACGATGTTGGTTACACGTTGAATATAAGAAATTATTTCTAGTCACCAACAAATGATATCTCTTTTTTTTTTTTTCTTCATATGAAATATAGCAATTTAAATTATATAATTTTCAAGCTACAAGTGCTCTTCGAGTTTAGTCACAATTGATAAAGACATTAATTGTTTTCTGTACTTACTTCACTAATAATAAAAAAAGGTTATTCCGTTAATAACATTTTTGATCCTTCAGTTATTAATATTTTTTTTTAAATTTTAATCCATATAATAGTATGCTATCAGACTAATTATTAACTTTCAATTAGTTGAATCATACACTTTTAATTTCTTTATTTGTGGATTAATATAACAACAACAACATACTCGATATAATTTTATAAGTGGGGTTACCAGCAAGATAGAACTTACACCTTACCGATTTTTGTGAAGTTAAAAAAACTACTTCCGATAGACCCTCAGCTTAAAAAAAAAAATTCACAGATAAAATATATCAAGAATATTCACATATTCATTTAAGTTCAAATTAAAAGATTGTACCTATTAATTACTCAGTTAGGCAATACAGTTTAATTATAGTTTACAACAAGATGGATGAAAATTTCATGCACATTCCAATTTAAGTAGTTTTAATTAATTTATTCATCTTTGTGCAATGAGTATTCAACTACGTGCATTCTCAAATGTTTGGTACAATTTGACAATGGATTAAATGAGTACGTACAAACTTTAATTACTATGGGCGGACCTAGGTTTAGAAATACGGTGCTTCGACACTTATTAAATTGGACACAGAATAAATATAATTATACAAGAAAAGTATAAAGGTTGATATAAGATGGAAAGAAACTACCTATAAAACCAAGAAGATAACTGGACGCTTTGATTTTCAGGCGAAACCTTAAAGTTTTAGGTGTTAAAAATGCGTTTGAACCTCCCGAGCACCCATGACCCTTAAATTCTGGGTCTGCTACTGATATGACCACGATGTTTAACCATGCATAGCCTATTATAACTATGGTGTCATTTTATGATTTATCAGATGTTTCGAATTCGAATCTTGAGTATAGAGTCATTCTTGTTAGGAAAAGTTTTATCCTGCCATGTGAGATTTTTTCCGTAGAAGTACATTCAGATTTAGTCGAACAATGTATATCAAACACCGAGTGTAAAACCATTTAAAAAGTTATATTAGTAGCAATTTTTTGTGGATCATGGAAAAGTAAATTTAGGTTATTCATATATAGTGTTTATTTCAATTTTAATAAACTTTTGGATAAAATTTATGTTTTGCAACAATAGTACTCACTAAAATGAATTACATTGGATCCACACCAGTCATAATATACTAAGTATATAATATTAATTAATGTACTCAAAGACCATGGTTTTTCACCACATGTTATATAACTAGAAGTTTCGATATATAATTGTAGTCATCAATCATAAAAAAAAAAAAAAAAAAAAAAAAAAAAAAAAACAGTTTGGTGTATTAAAACTTTCGTTATGTATGGAGTTTGGATAAGGGCCGGACCACAAGTGTCCTGTACGTAACATTAATGTTGTCTTCACGACTTGAACCCATGACTCATGCAAGTCACATGATAACGACTTTACCAGTTACTTCAAGACTCCCCTCCGTGTCACCAATTGTATAGTATATACTCAGTTAATATATATCACGGCTTTGTTGTTGTAAAACAGTCATTTTGAAAACATGACTTTGGCTAATTGTTGGCACTAATTAATTAGCTAATTAATGTGATAAGAGATAACAAAATTAAATCTACACGATTATTACACAACACATGGTTTCTTACCTACTCTAGCTAGTATTAGCCAATATGGTGTAAAGTTTGGAATTCATTTTTTTTTTTTTTAATAGTTATGGTGTTCGGGTCAGTTTTCTCGCACCTCAAAACACAATGATAGTAGTATGAGTTTAAATTTTATGTACCGATATGGTCTAAATTTTTACACCATTTGATAAGTGTTGTATTGATTGATAGAGTGAGAGAGTCAATCCCTTTACAAGTGAGTAAGGACGACTATTTATAATTTAGGAAAAAGGTTCAAATATGCCACTGAACTATCAGAAATGACTCATTTATGCCATCCGTTTAAAGTTGGGTTCATTCATGCCATCGCCGTTACAAAACTAGCTCATCCATACCATTACTTTTTAACAGCCAGTTTTTAAAAATTGCTTTGCCACGTGGCATCTTATTAGAGTGTCACGTCATTTTTTTTCTAATTTTTTTTTTTTTGCACAATTATGACAAAGTGATATTTTTAATGATAGAGATAATATTTGAAGAAAATAATAAAATTATCTTAATTTCATAAAAGGACAACTAAATTGGAACAAAAATTAAAAAAAACAACTAAAATTATATTTATGAACAAATACAATTCCAACTTTAAAATTTTAGTTATCATGGTCAAATGCTCATTAAGTTATTTAATGATAGGCGTAGTATTGAAATAACATAATAAAATTATCTTAATTTCATAAAAAGACAACTACATTAAAATAACAAAGAGATAATTTATTTATAATATTTTCATGATATGGTTTAATTGTCAAGAGCTGGAGAACCATAACTTAAACGGCACGTATTATTAGTTATTTTAGGAGAAAATTATAAATAATATTATAGAGTATTATGTTTCTTTCTCTTTCGTAAAAGTCGTTTTACCAAAAAGGCTCTGTATAATTTTATTTGTTTAAACCAAAACGAGAAGTTAATAATCAAGAAAATGAAGACTAAAGACTTGTTGCCTTCCAAAATTCAGAACAATATATAAAACGTCTTTCTAATTTTATTTTAAAAAATGATTTTTGGGAATCATAAACATCACCTCCTTTTATTTTATTCTATAAATATAATATTTTTAGGATATGGTTAAATAATTAAGAGCCATATCTTGAATAACACGTATCAACAATTATTTCAGTCTCAAATTATAATAACACTATGTTTAATCTTTCTCTTTCGTATGTGTCATTTTTACCAGCAAAATACTACGTCTATCATTAAATAACTGAATGAGCATTTGATCATGAAAACTAAAATTTTAAAGTTGGAATTGTGTTTGTTCATAAATATAATTTGAGTTGTTTTTTAATTTTTGTTCCAATTTAGTTGTCCTTTTATGAAATTAAGATGATTTTATTATTTTCTTCAAATATTATCTCTATCATTAAAAATATCACTTTTTCATTTTTAATGGATCAAAAATAATTAGAAAAAAAAAATGTCGTGGCACTCTAATAAGATGCCATGTGGCAAAGTAGTTTTTAAAAATCGGCTGTTAAAAAGTAATGGCATGGATGAGCCGATTTTGTAACGGCGATGGCATGAATAAGCCCAACTTTTAACGAATGGCATAAATGAGCCATTTTTTGATAGTTCAGTGACATATTTGAGCCTTTTTCCTATAATTTACAATCTTAGGCTTTGGCCAATCATAATTTGTTAATATTGCACTAAAGGACTGTGGCCTATGCGGGTGTCGTGTTACGCATCAGTCTACCAGCCTATCCGGATCATGCCATGTGTCCTAGCTCTCACCTCGCTTTACCCCATACACAAACACAGGGGCGGAGATAAGGTCAATTTCGGGATGCTCCGATAGCAGGGGCGGAGCTACCTTTTATATAGGGGGTTCATCCGAACCCCCTTCGACGAAAAATTATACTATATTTACCTGGTTAAAATTATTTTTTATGTATATATAGTCAATGTTGAACCCCTTTTGATTAATTCGTATGTTTACTTGTGAACCCCTTTACTGAAAATCCTGGCTCCGCCACTGTCTGATAGTCATTAAATTTGACGCAGATTTGGTATAATTATATAAAAATTGGTATAAGACTTAGAAAAGCATTCAGTAAACCAAGAAGATAGATGGACGCTGTCACACCCCTTTTTTACGTACTCCAAAAAAATGTATATTTTAAAGTTCGAAAGGGGTTTACTATTTAAGTGACAAGAAATGAAAATTTATTTCGGAAAAAGATTATTTACATTTTTATTCAGAGTCGCCACTTGGCATAATCTGGTGTGCCAAGTCACCTTTTGAAAATCCTTTTCGAAACCATTTGACTCTTAAACTGGTTTGCGAGCAGAGATTTCGGCTAAGGAATTCTATTGACCGAGGGGAAGGTGTTAGGCACCCCTCGATCCCGTGGTTCAACCACAGTCGCTTGGCAGAGCGTATCGGCTAAATTGACGTTACAAATGCATAAACCACAAAAAAGCACGCAAAATAATCAAACAATAACAAAACAAAACAAAAATGTAAAGTCTAGTCCAATTATTACAACCTGAAATAAAAAACACTGAAATAACCTACACTAGTCCTAAACCATGCTTTACCCGATGCCTCGGGCCTTGATCACGAACATCCTTAGCGTACAAAGTTCTTCGGGGCATTCCCCGGTGAGTAAATACAAATTACCTCGGGGCATTCTCCGGTTAAATAAATGCGCTTTCTAAATACGATAAACAAAACATTCAACAACTATTCCAATCATTCCCACACTACACCAATCCTAAACTTGCCTACCCGAGCTTACTGTTTGCCTATCCGCTCGACAACATACCGCATTCAACATCAACGATGTATCAAAAATATCATAATACTTACTTTTATCAATTTTCGATTCCCTTCCCTAAATTTATTTCAACCAACATGATTAAATAAGTCTCAATCAAATCAACCACGGTGATCGCAATTTCTCCAACATAATATCGAAATATATCACCACGTCACAATCATCAAAACAAACACTAACAACGAAGATTCAAACCAAACACACAACAAATAAATCATCCACACCCACAACATCACAAAAGAAAAGTCAAGATAAAATAAAGATTCGGTTAGAAAAAATGGAACTCGATGAAATTGATCCTTGACGATAATAAAGAAATCCGAAGACCAAAATACTCAATCGGAGAACCTCGATCACGATGAATCCAACTCAGTATAGGGAAAAAATAATAGGACAACTTCAAAACCAGTGAGACAAATTTTGTTATACGAAACCCAAACAAGAACGACGACGCGATTTGATAACGACAACTCAAAATCCAATATTGACGACGAACCAGGAAACAGACGAAACCCAAAACCCCAACAAACAACAGGAACCCAAAACCCAATGCAGATCAAGCTCCGGTGAGCTCCGGTGACGGAGAGAACGGCGGTGGTGCTTGTTTTTCGGTGGTGACTGGAGCTGAAGCTGTCTACGGCGATGTTGTTTCGTCGGTGGCAGCACTGGCCCGCTACTGTTGGCTGAGGACGATAGGTCGCCGGTCGGTGTCGGTTTATCGGCAGCGGGAAAGGAAGTCCGGCGAAGATAGTGACGGCGTTGGTCGCTGAGTTGGCTGTCGTGGTGCTCCGTCCATCGACGGCCGGAGAGGATAAAGGCAGAAGGGGAGAGAGATCATGGACCGAGAGAGAAGGCGGCGCCAGCGCCTTTGTCGTTGTGGTTGGATTTTGGGCTGGGAGAAGAGCTGGTTACGGAGGGGGGTGGTGTTGCTGGTCGTTATTGTTTTGCCGGCGATAGAGCTTTCTCCGGTGGTCTCGCCGGTGACGGCGATAGAAGGCGACTGGTGGGGCTTTTTTGAAAGAGAGAGAGTAGAGAGAGGTCTAGAGAGATGGAGGCTCCCTTTTTTTTTCTTTTCTGTATATGCTCCTTCCCCCTTTTTCTGATTGTATGTGTGTATATATTGTAGAGTGAATTATGAGAGTGAGTGGGGTAGTGGGGTACACGCGGGTAGGGGTAAGGGGTAAGGTATGGGGTGTTAAGGTGGTGATTTGTCATTTTCTTATTGGAGAGGGTTGTTAGGATGTTAAAAGAATAAAAGTTTGTTAGGGATTTTGTTGAGAGTTACTTTTTTTGTATTTTTGTGGGATGTAATCACGTGGGTGAGGGTACATGATATGATAAGGTAAAAATGGGTAAAAACGACATCGGGGAGGGACGAAATTAGGTGTCTACAAACGCTTTTAAAAATTGAAGCCCAACTCCATCAAATTACAGGTTGTATCGAGCCGGCCCAACGGGCCTGACCCATATTGACGGCTTTAGCTGAACTCTTTAATTTTCAGACAGAACCATACAAATTTGAGCGTTAATATGTGTGTTTTAACCTCCCGAGCATCCATGACCCTTAAATCCTGGGTCCGCCACTGATATGGCCACGATGTTTAACCATGCATAGCCTATTATAACTATGGTGTCATTTTATGATTTATCATATGTTTCGAGTTCGAATCTTGAGTATAGAGTTATACTTGTTAGGAAAGCTTTATCCTGCAATGTGAGGCTTTTCCCGTGCAAGTAAATTCAAATTTAGTCGAACAACATCAAACATCGAGCGTAAAACCATAAAAAAAGTTATATTAGTAGCAATTTTTTTGTGGATCATGGGAAAGTAATTTCAGATTCATATCTAGTGTTCATTTCAATTTTAGTAAATTTTTATACATAAATTTATGTTTTGCAACAAAAGTACTCGACTAGAATGAATTACATAGGATCCACCCCAGTCATAATCTACTTTTAGTATATAATATTAATTAATGTACTCAAAGACCATGGTTTTTCACCACATGTTACATAACTAGAAGTTTCGATAAGTAACCATCAATCATAAAAAAAAAGACAGTCTAATGCACTAAAACTTTCGTCATGCGTGGAGTTCGGGTAACGGCCGAATCACAATTGCCTATTGTACGCAACGTTAATGTTGTATGCATGACTTGAACCCATGACTCATGCAGGTCACATGACAACGACTTTACCAGTTACTTCAAAACTCCCCTCCGCGTCACCAATTGTATAGTATATACTAAGTTAATATATATCACGGTTTTGTTGTTGTAAAACGGTCATTTTGAAAACATGACTTTGGCTAATTGTTGGCACTAATTAATTAGCTAATTAATGTGATAAGAGATAACAAATTAAATCTACACGATTATTACACAACACATGGTTTCTTACCTACTCCAACTAGTATTAGCCAATATAGTGTAAAGTTTGGAATTCATTTATTTTTTTTTTAATAATTATGGTGTTCAGATCAGTTTTTTCGCACCTCAAAATACAATGATAGTAGTATGAGTTTAAATTTTATGTATCGATATGATCTAAATTTTCACACCATTTGATAAGTGTTGTATTGTTTGATAGAGTGAGAGAGTCAATCCCTTTACAAGTGAGTAAGGATGACTATTTATAATTTACAATCTTAAGCTTTGGCGAATCACAATTTGTTAATGTTGCACTAAAGGACTCCGACCTATGCTGGTGCCGTGTTACACATCAGTCTACCTATCCGGATCAGGCCATGTATCCTAGCTCTCACTAGTTTTACCCCGTACAGAAACACGGGACAGACTTAAAGCCAATTTTGGGATGATTCAGCACTCGTTAAATTCGATGTAGATTAGATATAACTACATAAAAAATACATAAAAATTGATGTAAGACTTAAAAAAACACTCAGTTGTAAACCAAGTTTAGTTTTCAGTCGAAACTGTACAGATTTGGTCGTCAATTGTGTGTGTTCAAACCTTTCAGATACCCACAATCCCTAAATCTTAATTGTACCAATGCACAAAGTTAATTAATCATCAATATAAACATCAGATACCAAATGAAAACAAAAATTAAAAGTGAAAAAGTTTACCATGACATTGTCGATCTTACTATATGTCCTTTTAATTTTGTGGTGATGTTGCCAAAGCAAATATCATTTTCTTGAAAGCTTTAATATGAAAGAAAAAACATACCATGATACCACTAGCAATATGCCACATATACCAATTATTTATTGACACTTTTTTCCTTCAAAAAAGAAAAGATATCAATTTAAAGAGAGGATTGGACAATAATTTCAAAGGGGAATTAAAGTTTACAAGATAATATGTGACCACATCAATCAAAATTGGTATTTATTGTTGCTTTTTATTTTCTTTGATTGAATTATGTTTTACATAAATTTTTACTTCCTCGTTTTACTAATTTTGATATGATTTCTTATTATAGGCCAAGAATCGTCAGAATGATAGTATTATACTTCACAATTGTAACATGATTTGCTTTTCCAGTGACAGTATCGTGACATTGCTTTACTTGAATTTCGCGTGATGCAAGTCGAGCTTCATCTGAACGTTGCACTCTCCAAAGCAAGCTACGAAGTTCATGGACTTGGAATGAAGGGTTGAAGCTCAAAGGACATATTAGTGACTAATATTTGTACGAGTGTGTGTGACATCGGGGGCAGAGCCACCTTTAGATCAGGGGTTCATTGGAATTCCCTTCGACGTAAACTTATACTATTTATATAAGGTTAAAATTATCTTTTATGTATATATAATTGTTGACTAGCTCGTATGTTTACTTCTGAACCCATTAAAATAATTGACTCCGCCGCTATGTGACATCTCTTAGACATCATGAAAGTTAACTAAGCCTAAAGAGGGAAGAAAAACATCTACCTAAAACTTTTTGACTAATTGTCCAAAATATAAAATTTAAGGGAAATCAACATTTTAGTCCCTCAATTATAAATAATTTTTTTATTTTAATCCTTGTGGTTTTTGGTTAAACATATTAAAAGTCAAATTAAAATTTTAGTTCCTCAATTAATATTTAAACTTTTGATCAAGCCGTGAATCTTCATAAATTTAACGAATTATGATGTGTTCAACTATTTAATATTCATGTATTATGTTATATTTATATTGTTAACTAGAGGTGCAAGGCCCATGTTAGCACGGATCCAACATTAAGTTATTTTTACTATGTATAGTAAGTTAAATTGATATTAATTCGAATTGTGAATTATAAAACATGAATACACAAAACATATTAACTACGTGACAGTATTTTTCAAGGAGTCAAGTCTTACAAGATAACTATGTATAACTTACTCATATAAACAACAAATTTTGATGCATTTAAAAGTTTATATCTTTAATCATATGATCGAGATTTGCTACATTAAGTAGAAAATTTAAGCTTAAAATTGATACATAAGACTTGACATTTATTGTATAAAATAGAGAATAATTGTTGAAAAATATAAAAGGTTGTCTAGTCATTGCATATTACATCACATGTGGATTGCAATTAATAACCCATATTGTATTTCTTTACTAAGCCGTCATGGACATCATCATTTGCTTTCATTTTCTCCTTCTCTTTTATTTGTCAACTTGTTCTTTGAAGTTAAACTAAATTAATATTTTAAATTCAAATTTCAAGTATTTCAGAAATTATATAAAATAGAAAATTATAAGTTTCCATCTTTCGTATTAATTTAAATTATTTGACTTTGAGAACACGATAAAACATACGTATGTAGATATTTTATTGAACTTTATTTTTGTATATGTTCCTTCCATTAAAACGTGGAGTCGTTTGTTAGAGAGTACAAAAATAATGCTGATAGAATGTATTAATAATAATGTTGGCACTAATAATGCTTGTATTAGTAATATTTATATTATTTATGCTAATATTATTTCTTATACACTGTTTGATGTACTGTACTAGAACTTGCATTTTTAAATTTTGATATATTTAAACAAAAGTTGAAAAAAAAGATGAATTGCATATACATCCTAAGATTCATCCGGAATCTAGCATGAGCTTAATATATGTTTTTTTGTTTCTATTTTTATGACACAAATTAAATTTAGATAATCAATCATACTTTTAATATGTATTTAGATATTTTAAGTTGTTAATATTGTAACCTATAATATTTTTATGTAATTTTTAAATAATATATGTTACTCTCTCTATTCAAACTTTTGTGGCATTGATAGTCAATTGTATTTAATAAAATAATTTAAATTATTAATTATTGTGATTTATAATATTTTTCTTCTATTTCAATTTAAGTGATATTGATATAATTTCGAGAGTCAACCAAATATTTATATTATTTAAATTTTTTAAGTTGTTAATTATTGTGATTTATAGTATTTTTTATGTATTTTATAAAAATATATAATAGAATAAATTATTTATAGATATTTCAAGTTTTTAATTATTGTAATTTATAATTTTTTTATGTATTTTTTTTAAATATGCTACACTCCTTGTCCAGAGTCTTGTGTCACTGATAGTTAATTATATTTTTAAAATAATTGTAATTTTTAATTATTGTGTAAAAATTTTTCTACTATAATTTAAGTGACATGATGCTTAGATGACCATAATAATTAATTAGAGGTGATATAGTAAAATCACGATTGAAGTACCGAAATAAACATGTCTTAAATAACTCACAACAGCTAATTAGAAGTGATATAATAAAATTACTATAAAAGATACTTGTGAAAAAAAGTAAGTGAAATCTCATATAAGACATCAAGTTATTTTAAAACATCAAGAGTTAACTTATCATTTTTTATCTATTTTATCCTCTTTAGTTAAATATTGATTATGTATTTAATACTTAGATGACTTATAATAATTAATTAGAGGTGATATTTATTAAAATTATAATTAAAACAGCTGAAGCAAACGTGTCATAAATGTCTATTTTATTGTTTTATTGGATATTATTAATATTTTAATATATAAATAATTTATAATAATTACTTAGGAATGATATAGTAAAATTATGGAGCAAATAGCTGAAGCTGACAGGTCGACAGAGAGCTACTTTAAATACTTAGATGACTTTTAATAATTAATTAGGGGTGATATTAAGTGAAATTACGATTAAAGTAACTGGAACAGACATGTCATAAGTGTCTATTTTACCTTTTTTTATTAAATATTATAAATTTTTTAATATATAAATAATTTATAATAATTAATGAAAATGATATAATAGAAAGTAAAACTACGATTGTAACAACTGAAATAGACATGTCATAAATGTCTATTTTTCTTTTTTTAAATTAAATATTATTATTTTTTAAATATAAATAACTTATAATAATTAATTAGGGGCAATGTAATAAAATCACGATTGAAGCAATTGAAGCCGACAACATAAGCAGGCACATCGAAATTTTCTCTTCTATATATTAATAAAATAAAATTAGGTGAAATTATAGTAACAAATAGTAAAAAAAGTAAATTATAAATTTTATATGAAATTAAATAAAAAATAAAATTTATTTAATTGTATCACTAATTAATTTTTACAATAAATTATCATCTTACTAATCAATTTACTTAAATATAATATATTTGAAACAATTTTATACAATAAAAAGCTAAATAAAAATGAAAAATAAAACTAAATAAAGAATACAATTTATTTAATTGTATCACTAATTAATTTTTACAATAAATTATCATCTTACTAATCAATTTACTTAATATAATATATCTGAAACAATTTTATTCAATAAAAAGATAAATGAAATGAAAAATAAATGAAAGATATAGGGTCCACATGTGTGAAAATATATACAAGGCATGTGATGACATTATGATAAATTTTATACTTGGCATTGTTGGTAATTAAAAAGAAAAAAGGGGATTTTATTAAAACTTTTCATGAGTTTCAAAAAATAAAGCACAAAAAACTATCAATTTGAGCTTAGAACTTGAATTGAACGATCAAATTACCCTTAGATAAATTTATTATGTCATTTTCATCCCATGACCAAACCACCTCTTCTATGGAATAGAAAAATCATATTTAAAGATAGTATATGTTGGGAAACAATGGAAAAATAATAATAACAACAATATTGTTTAATTGTTGACAAAATATTATGCTAATAATATTAGCAATACAATAATATAACAGTGTATAGTATTATTACTACCTCAATGATAATACTATATTCAATATGAAAACTATAACAGTAATCTAACTACTTTTTAACAAGTTAATAGATTAATTATACTTGAGTCTTGTTAGACACTGTCCTAAAAAACTATTTCAACAGTGTAAAATATTTCTCCAAGATTAAACAAACACTTTCCTGATTAATTAGAAGATATTTTGAGTTAAATAAAGCCCCCCTAATTAAATAAAGGGTACAAAAATCAACAAAATCAATAATACAAATATCAACAAATTAAATTAGAAAATTGGTTAAACAAACCTAAGCCAAAATTGATGCAGAGAATGAAAAGGAAAATGTTGGTGGATGGAGAAAGAAGTTAAAGAAAGCTACTTGTTTCTATGTTTCTCATTGGTTGACCCGTTTGAGGATATAATACATATTATATATAGAGAGAAAGGTTAGGCGACAACTTTTTTCTTTCTTTTCATTTTCTTCAAGTAAATAATATGACTCTTTTTTTTTTCTTTTTCCAAATACACAATAAATTATTTTGAAATAAATTATTTTTCCTATAGTATAGCTATAAAAATAGTCTAATATAAAAAAAAAATTATATAGAAATGTGTTAGGGTTTTTGTCCTAATTTTCTTACTATATTTAAGTTTTATTTTTTCTTAGAAGAAAAATAAAAGTTACCATGATTACTTTTACTTTTCCTTAAAGAAGAATATAATTCTTTTCCATATTTGGCTAACGTCTTTTTTGGAGGAAAGATTTTGGACATCTATAAATAGAAGACCCCCCTTCTCATACCATAACACAATAGCATTCACAATGTAGTTGTTTAAAGAGTTTTGTTTAGGGGGAAAATTTTTTCTCTAATAGTTTTATGTTTTATTTTATATTAGGTTTTTATACGTAAGTCAATTGGTCAAACTATATAATCATCATGTTTTTAGTATGTTTTTCTTTCGTCTGATTTATCGTCTCAATAGTTTGCAACTAATAGCTTCCGCATGACGCCCTCTCTATTTCGAACCCAACAAGTGGTATCAGAACTTACGGTTCAATGGTCCAATGGTGTGGTTACGAGATTAAACAGGTTCAAAGCGGTTTCAAAATCAAGCTGCAACAATTTGGGCAATAATGAAGATTTTTGTCAAACTACATATGGAGAACAAGTTTCAACCATATTTTCAACACGTCTGCTTCTACATCCTTAAAAATGAAAATAAAATATTACTTTTAAACTAATTTTTAATCATGATATTTTAAACTTTATTTTTAACTATGACAAGCAGCAGTTATGAAGATTATTACAAGAACGAAGTTTATGCACGTGATATGAAGAGAAGACGGATCAAGTGAAGAAAATAAAGCCAAAAAGGGGAGATTTGTTAGGGTTTTTGCCCTGATTTTCTTACTATATTTAAGGTTTTTTTTTTCTTAAAAAGAAAATAAAAGTTACCATAATTACTTTTACTTTTCCTGAAAGAAAAAGATAATTCTTTTTCATATTTGGCTAACCTCTTTCTTGGAGAAAAGGTTTTGGACATCTATAAATAGAAGACTCCCCTTCTCATATCATAACACAATAGCATCCACAATGTAGTCGTTAAAAGAGTCTGACTTAGGGGGAGATTTTCTTTCTTATTAGTTTTATGTTTTTTTAAAACTATGAGACAATAAATCATGCGGAAGCTATTAGTTGCAAACTATGAGACAATAAATCAGACAACCAAAAACAATACCAAAAAACATAATATTTTTATATGATTTGGCCAATTGTCCCATATATAAAACCTAATATTAAAAAAAAACATAAAACTAATAAGAGAGAAAATCTCCCCCTAAGCCAGACTCTTTTAACGACTACATTGTAGATGCTCTTGTATTATGACATGAGAAAGGGATCTTCTATTTATAGATGTCCAAAACTTTTTCTCCAAGAAAGAGGTTAGCCAAATATGAAAAAGAATTATATTTTTTCTTTCAGAAAAAATAAAAGTAATTATGGTAACTTTTATTTTCCTTTTAAGAAAAAATAAAATTTAAATGTAGTAAGAAAATCAGGACAAAAACCCTAACATGGAGCAATAACCCAAATTTCAATTAGTTAAAGACTAAAATATTTTTCACCAAATATTAGAAGAACCAAAATTAGAATTCATCATTAATCAAGGGCTTAATAATACAATTATCCCTATTACTAGTTTTAGTTATCTAGAAATTTGAGAAAAGACATCTTTTCTCTCTGAGCTTGTCCTCCAAACTCACTTTAACACTTAAACTTAACTTTCGTTTATTTACCTTCCTTAACATCTTTAAAGTGTATTTGTTTGACCCCTAAAGCTGACGTGACATTTTTTTTTAAGAAAAGGTGCGTTTATTTATTAAAAAAAATTAATTTCAGTAATATTATATTTAAAATATAATTAAATAATTTTTAAATAATAAAATTAAAATTAAAATAAAAAATGGACACTTTTTTCTTCTTTCTTCTTCAAATCATCATCAACAACAACACCCAAACCTCCATTAACAACCTCAAATTTTTTTCACTTTCCTCTATTAACAACACCACCCAAGAACAACATTTTCCTTTAATTTTCTTTACTTTCCTACATTTACAACACCACCCAAGAATAACACTTTTCTTTAATTTTTTTCACTTTCCTCCATTAACAACACCATCCAAGAACAACACTTTTCCTTAATTTTTTTTCACTTTCCTCCATTAACACCACCCAAAACAAACATGAAAACACTATTAAATAACTTTCTCCATTGAACACCATCCCAACCTGCAATCCAACTCCCTCAAAATTTAGAAAAAAAATTAAATTAAATTAATTATTTTATTTTTGAATCACTTATCATTAATGAGATTTCTTTTGATTTTTACTTTTGAATTTTTTTGTTAATAAGACAATTTGAAAAAATTAATTTTAACTTGATGAAAGTATTTTTGTGTTTGAATAAGAAAGAAGAGGGAAGGGTGGGGGGCTGAAAGGGAGAAAGAACAGGGGTGGGGGGCTGGAAGGGTGCAGTAGGGGAGGGGGAGAGGGGGGGGGAGGAAGAAATGTTGAAAGAGATTGGGAGGGTGGTTGAATTTTTTAATATATATATATATATAAATAGTACATGAATATTTTTTATTTTTAAAATATAAATGAATAAAAATAATTATATAAAATATATATTATTTAAATAAAAATAGGGTGGGCGTGGGGGCATTTTTTATTTTACATATATATATATATATATATATATATATATATATAAATAGTAAATATATATTTTTTGCTTTTTAATTTATGTTTAATTTTATATACTTCCTAAAAAGTGATTTTTTTTTGTACGTATATTTTCTTTTATAAAATTGTTTTTCCTATTCAAATTAAAAAGGAATTCAATTGATCAATTTTCACGGTTTAGGCTGCTTTTGAATTATGTTTACTATTGAGACATGCAAAGAATATGGACTATGATCACGTGATTTCTTATTCTAAAAAATTCTTCACATTAATGTTGAGTTTGTTTTTGTATTATTATTTTCTTTTGTCAGATCACATCATCTTTATACATTCAACCTTATCTTACACATTTATAGTTGTTGGGTCAGTGATAAAAGTCAAAATTTTTATTAAATAAATTAAAAGAAATAGATATACAAACTAATCGAAGGAGTTTCATATGTATATATATATATAAATAATTTTAATCATGTATAAATAATATAAGTTTTCGCCTAAAGGGGTTTGGGTGAATCCCTAACCATAGTATGGGTAGGAGCAAAAGATTCCCTTGAATTTTTTTTTTGATGGAAAATTATACTGAACGTATATAAGATTAAAATTATTTTATGTGAATATAATATATGTTGAATTTCGTTATTTATTTATATTTTCATATTTTGATTTTTTCTTTTTTCGTAAAATTTGTAATAATAGTTGCATACTTGCATTTAGAGGTGTTCACGATTTGGTTTTAACCAAATTGAACCGCGATCCAAATCAAATCGATTAAAAAAAATCGATATTTGATTAGATTTGATTTAGTTTGGTTTGATTTTGAATTTTACAAAACCGATGCTAATTGGGTTTGGTTTGGTTTTACTCTAAAATAATCGACAAAATAACCAAACCGAACTGATATATATATATTATTCATAAATACAATCTAAATATTTGTTACATTTTATATTTTAATCATGATTTAACTTTAGTCGTAACACATTCAGTCATATGTCTTCATCTAGTTGACAGTATCTTATGAGATTCTGAATGAATTTCGCATTTTGAATGACAAATGATAGTAATTGTGAAAATAATATCTTATTTTATATTGAAATTTACACCTGAGATTCATTAGACTATAGACAATTACTAATTTTAACTTTCTTTTTGAACCTTGTTGAGTAAGAAATTTATATGTTCACCTTTTGGGGGGTTTATCATATCATTCTGTTGAATGTAGTTTTTAAATATTTTTTTAGAAGCGTTCATATGGTGTTTTTATGGCTTTGCCAAAGTATAACACTCAGTTGACATCGTAGTTTCAAGGTTGAGATACAACACTCGGTTGACATCTCAAGTGTTAATTGGATTTGTTTTTTTAAATTTTCAACTTTTATCATTAGCTAAAGTTATAAACCAAAAAAATCGAACTAAACCGAACTAAACCGACAAGAACCAAACTGATGGTTATTTTTTTGTTTGGTTTGGTTTGATTTTCAAAATTTTAAAACCGATTAAGTTGGTTTGGTTATGATTTTAACCAATAACCGACCCAAACCGACCCATGAACACCCTTACTTGCATTCATGAGAAAGACAAAAAAGGTGGTTGGGCAGGGAGTGTATCATTTTCCATCTTCTCTATTGTTAATAACTTTTTGAAAATAACATAATTTGTTATATAATGCGAATATTTTTGGTTGATCTTTTTGACAATATACTAAACACTTCTAACAAAAATAAAAGAAATCATGTCTATTTTTTTTTTATTCGGCGTGAGGTGTCGTATTGAAGTTCGATTAAATTCAAATTTGTTCTGAGAAGTCTCACATTGGTGGAACAAAGCCAATCGCATACTTGGAGGACTAGAATTCGAGATGAGACCTCTGATTAAAAATGAAGAATTACTTACCACCGCACCATAATCCTTATCGTAGGAATTATGTTTATTGATCTTTTTGACAATAGTATTGAATCAATGGCATGTGCATATTTTTGACCAATCAAATCAAAGGATTAATATGAGAAATAGAAAAAGACAAAAAAAGGAAAGTTAACACATGTAACAAACTTGTTGAAGGAGGAATATTCCAAGAAACTAGAAAACTAGTTAGACAAATTTTAATAACTAAATTGAACTCCAAAGATTTGTGACCATGACTGCGTGCCGTGTACTAAGAATCTTACCTTCACTTAGAAAGCGGTGGCGGTATCATGTTCTTCGATGCTCGTAAATTGACTTACCTGTGTGTTATGATTGATATGATGGATAAAATCTCTCATTTTTATTAAAAATTTTGAATTTGAGCGAGAATAAAGAAAAATTTGATACTATTGCCCTTTTAATGGATCCTAAGGTTCTAAGAGTAGCGAGAATTGGAATTAATAAGAGGTAGCGGTATCATACTCTACTGTGCTTGTAGGTTGGCTCACCTATGTGTTACGATACAAAATCTCTCATTTTTATTAAATATTTTGAATTTGAGCGAGAATAAAAAAAAAAAGTTGAGAGTGTTGCCTCATTAATGGGCCCTAAGAGTAACGATAATCTGAATTAATAAAAGGTAGCGGTATCATGCTCATCGGTGCTCGTAAATTGGCTCACCTATGTGTTACAGTGTGATGGATAAAATATTTTATTTTTATTAAATATTTTGAATTTGAGCAAGAATAAAGAAAAATTTGGTAGTGTTGTCCCTTTATTGAGCCCTAAGGTTTTAAGAGTAGCGAGAATCTGAATTAATCGAAATTTGCAAGTAGCTATAGAACATTGGACGAAAAAAAAAATATATTCGTAGTTAGGGGTGAAACCACCTTTGAGTTAGGATATTCACCCAAACCCCCTTCGGTAAAAAATTATACTATTTATGCATGGTTAAATTATTTTTTATGTGTATATATAGTAGATGTTGAATCCCCTTCGACGAGTTCGTATATATACTTTTGAACCTCCTTGATG
This sequence comes from Capsicum annuum, assembly GCF_002878395.1. NCBI lineage: Eukaryota > Viridiplantae > Streptophyta > Magnoliopsida > Solanales > Solanaceae > Capsicum > Capsicum annuum. The sequence continues at coordinate 5,144,648 of NC_061121.1, forward strand.
GAAATTCTGACTCCGCCATTGTTCGTAGTTGAAGCTACTTGTTTACTTCATCGAAGGATATAACAATGAAAAAAAAGAACAATAAAGATTGTAATAGAATGGTATATTATTTTATCAACATCTAGCGGTTTTGATTCGAGCCTAAAATATGAAGATATTTTTATTAAGGAGCGTTTTACCTTAGCTTGCGACTTCTTTATACAAATTTAAATTTCATAAAATCTCAACATGAATATCGAACATAGAATGAGAAAGCAAAAAGATAAGGAGAGAAAAATATAAGAAACTACGAGTCGATGTATTATAAATCTCAAATAATGGTAACTTGTAAGACAACAAATAATATTTTAAGGAAATAATTTTTTGTACTTACAAAGAAAAGGATGTTTAAGTATTATTTAGTGGTTTAAATTAGAGAAAAATACTTTGTATTTCTATTATACTTTCCAAATTTAACAAATTAATCAAATGCCACTTTTCACAATCATGTAGAAGTTTTTTTTTTTTCAACTCAACACGATATTCACATTAAAATTCGATTAAATTTAAATTTGTTTACGTTCTATCTCTGAAAATAACGCTACCGCCACAACTCATATTGAATGTTTCTAGAATGTTGACAGTAATACACCTAAATTATAGGTGGGAAAATAATTAAAGCAGCAAATATTTATATTACAAATTCCATTCCCTTTTTTATTTTCTAGTGAAACAAGAAATATTAAATATTTTTCTTAATAAAACGAGATTTTAATTGACCAATTTACTACAATCAAATATTAATTGAAAATAGAAGCTTCTAATAAGTAAAACTTTTTATTACTACTTCACCCCAAGTTAAAACTATTTAATTTATAACAAAATCAGTCCTTTCTCTGTTTGTGGAAAACAAAAATAATTTTCTTTCCCATAAAATGAGATTTTAATACATCAATTTACTACCATTGAGAAATAGAAGCTTCTATGAATTTAACTTTTGACTACTTTTCCACCCCAAATTAAAACTATTTTATTTAATTAATTTTTTCCTAACAAAACACTTCTTTTTATTTCACACTTTCTTCCAACAAAATCAATCACAATAAGTTTATAAATTAAAAACCCTTATCCAAAAAGGTAATATTCATTTTACCAAATACATGCATATATAATATTATTTTATGTATTTATTTATTTCATTTAAAAACATTAAATAGCCATTAAATACTAAATAGAAGCTTCCACTATACTAGACTTTTGACTACTTTTCCACCCCAAATTAAAACTAATTTATTTAATTAATTTTTCCCTAACAAAACACTTCTTTTTAATTATTTCACACTTTCTTCCATCAAAATCAATCTCAATAAGTTTATAAATTAAAACCCCTTATCCAAAAAAGAAAATATTTCACTTTTGTAGCAAGTTATACAAATATAACTAATTATAAATCATTAATTTAAATATCATTTTTGCATGTGAGCTTACGTAAGAGCTGATGTTAAGATTATTAGTATAAAAATTAGTTAATTTTTTTTTTCAATTTTTGACTATTTATTAGTTAACACGTTGCAGCCTCAGCAACATGTTGGCATAAATTTTGGCCTTTTGATACGGTAATTTTGTCTCTCTTACTTCTTGTATTTTTATTTTTTATTAATAAAATTGTAAATTAATAACTATTTTTATTTATTTTTTTAATCTGTTCATCTGAGAATCAAAAAATGTACAGGAAAAAATGCTTATTTTTTTTTTTTCTCTTTTGTCGTTAAGCCAACATGTCAAAAACATAGAACAATAACAAGAGACAAATGGAAGACATTTTCTTATTAAATTCTTGAAAAATATTCTTGCACAAAAAAAATAAAAATTTACCAGCATGAATTCTTTAATGGTTTTTTTTTTTTTTTTTACTTTTTTGATTTCTTCTGTGTAATAATATATATTTTTGGTATTTTCAAGAATCTTTGTTTCTTGTTCTTGTATTATGTGTTTTTTTATCTAAGTCAAGATTGTATCGAAAATAAACTTTTTATCTTGTCATAAAATAGCGGTACAAACTACATACAGATTATCATCATTAGATGGTCCATTGTACTGGACATGTTGTTGTTGTAGTATTTTCAAGAATTCATTTGCGCGTGTAGAATAATGTTTTGTCAAGTCAATATAATATGTAAAAGGAAGTTAAGGAGAAAGAGAGATCCAAGTCAATGTTCAAACGTTTTGTGCCAAATTGTCAGAAAAATCAAATATTAGTATTATTATTTTTGTCTACTGTTACATTTTCTTCTTGAAAATTACACAATATATATATGTGTATATTTATATATTGTATATTGTGTATATAGTAGCTGTCAATTCTCTCTCTCTCTTGTTCATTAAATTTATTTCACTTTGATTCTTTGATTTGTTTGTTCATAGTTGAACTTATTGAGGTATACTCTACTGGGACATATTTTGCATTAACTGCTGATAAAGATTACAACTTTGTAGCTAAATCTTCTGGTTAAGACTTGTTTTTTTGAGCTCTTTTGTCAATCTTGAATACCAACTTCTTAACTGCCCCTACTATTTCCTGTCTAGCTTTTGTGTATATTGTGTCAGTTTCATTGTTTTGGTTCAGCTTTTGGTTGTGGGGTTTTGAATATTTTAGTTGGGCTTCAATACTTGGAAAGTAAATTTATCATAAAGATTTGAGCTTTGGTGTTTTTGGGCATTGAGAAAACTGCATTACCCCTTTGGGATTTAATCTTTTTTTTGGTACTATATTGGCTCAGTTTCTTTGTGTTGGTTCATTTTTCCTATCTGGGGTTTTGAAAATTTTAGTTGGAGTTCAATTCTTGGAAAGTAAATTTATCATTAAGTTGTGATCTTTGATGTTTCTGGCCATTTTTCAGAAGGTGATTCTTGAAAAAAAAAAAAAGCTGCATTAGTTAGTTTTTGTAATTCTTGCAAAGCAATTTATTATAAAGTTCTGATCTTTGGTGTTTCTGTGCATTTTTCAGGTGGTCCTTGGAAAGAAAAAACTGCATTACCCCTTTGGGAGTTAGTTGTTTGTCTGTACTGAAAGAGATAGTACTGTAGTGGTTGTTTTGGTACTATATTGGATCAGAGTCTTTGTGTTGGTTGATCTTTTCTGACTCAGATTTTAGCTGGGGTTCAATTCTTGGAAAGTAATTTATCATAAAGTTGTGATCTTTGGTGTTTCTGGGCATTTTTTCAGAAGGTGGTTGTTGGGGTTCAATTCTTGGAAAGTAATTTTATCATAAAGTTTTGATCTTTGGTGTTTGAAGGTGGTTCTTGGAAAGTAATTTTATCATAAAGTTTTGATCTTTGGTGTTTCTGAGCATTTTTACAGAAGGAGATTTCTTGGAAAAAAACTAAACTGCATTACCCTTTTGGGAGTTTAGTTTTTTTCTGTACTATATTGGTATTGGAATGAGGACAGGTAGAAGGAAGAAGCTACATTTTAGCAAGATCTATTCATTTAGATGTGGGAAAGCATCAGTTTTGAGTACCGATGATCATTCACAAATCGGAGGGCCTGGATTTTCTAGAGTTGTATATTGCAATGAACCAGATAGTTTTGACTCTGAAATTAGAGAATATGCTGGGAATTATGTTAGTACAACAAAATATACTGCTGCAACTTTCTTGCCTAAGTCTTTATTTGAACAGTTTAGGAGAGTAGCTAACTTCTACTTTCTTGTTACTGGAATAATGGCTTTTACACCATTGGCACCTTATACTGCTTTAAGTGCCATTCTTCCTCTTGTAATTGTTATTGGAGCAACAATGATCAAAGAAGGAATTGAAGACTGGCGTAGGAAGCAACAGGTATTCACTTCTTTTCCATTTTGAAATTTAAGTTAAAGCAGATCTTAAGTTTTTGAGATGTTGTGGCTGCATAAAGTCAGTGATATAATGATTTTGTTACTGGACTATGTCTATCAATTGTTTCCGGAAACTGCCTCTCTACCTCCGTATGGTAGGGGTAAGGTCTGCGTGCACCCTGCGCTCCCCAGACACCACCTTGTGGGATTACTATGTTGTTGCTGATGTTATTACTATGTCTGTCAATAATTTGAGGGGTTCTTGGGATCCAATCTGGTCTGAGGTGTGAATGTTCTGCTGTTTTGAGACTCTCCTAAGATACCAAAGTTATTATTTTTAATTGAAAGTAATATTCCATAAAATAGTCTGATTTTCAATCCGGGACCGGCTTCATTCTTTCCGAATTGATACTGTGGCATTTAGTCTGATTTTCTCATGTATGGTACAGATTCTCTGGTAGAAGTCTCTTTTGATTTATAAATTACAGTAGTTTATACATTTTCTTTTGGTTCAACTTCTAGTTTGTCATTCGTATTCTCGTTATCTCCTTTTTCAGGATATTGAGGTGAACGGTAGGAAGGTTAAAGTACACCAAGGAGATGGAGCTTTTAATCTAACTGAGTGGAAAAATTTGAAAGTTGGTGATATAGTTAAGGTGGAGAAGGATCAATTCTTTCCGGCAGACCTTCTTTTGCTATCGTCTTGTTTTGATGATGCGGTTTGCTATGTTGAGACCATGAACCTTGACGGAGAGACTAATTTGAAGCTTAAACAAGCATTGGAGGTTACTTCATCCTTGCATGAAGATTCACATTTTAAAGACTTTAAAGCCTTAGTTAAATGTGAAGATCCTAATGCTAATTTGTATACTTTTGTTGGAAGTATGGAATACGAAGAACAACAGTATCCTCTTTCTCCCCAGCAATTACTCCTCAGAGATTCTAAATTGCGCAACACAGAATATGTATATGGGGCCGTCATCTTTACTGGTCACGACACAAAGGTCATGCAAAATGCGACTGATCCCCCTTCTAAAAGAAGCAAAATTGAGAGGAAGATGGATAGAATCATTTACTTCTTATTCACAGTTCTGTTCACAATTTCGTTTGTTGGATCAGTCTACTTTGGAATTGTGACTAAACAGGACCTAGACGGCGGACATAACAGGTGGTATCTACGACCGGACGATTCAGAAGTTTTCTTTGATCCCAGAAAAGCTCCAGCTGCTGCCATTTTACATTTTCTGACTGCTGTGATGCTGTATAGCTACTTGATTCCTATCTCCTTATATGTGTCGATCGAAATTGTTAAAGTTCTTCAGAGTATCTTCATTAATAGGGATATTAATATGTACTATGAAGAAACTGATAAACCAGCGCATGCCCGCACCTCAAATCTAACTGAGGAACTCGGCCAGGTTGACACAATACTTTCTGATAAAACTGGCACACTGACTTGTAACTCAATGGAATTTGTCAAGTGCTCCGTGGCTGGTACTGCTTATGGACGTGGTATTACAGAAGTTGAAAAGGCCATGGCTAAGAGAAATGGATCTCCACTGATGGCAAAAGCTAAGGATCGTGATAATGATCTTGTTAGTCCTAGGAAGTCCACCATTAAAGGTTTCAATTTTGAGGACGAGAGAATCATGAACGCGAGTTGGCTTTTTGAGCCTCATTCCCATGTAATACAGAAGTTCTTCCGTTTGTTAGCGGTCTGTCATACAGTCATACCAGAAGTAGACGAGGTTACAGGCAAGGTTTCATATGAAGCTGAGTCTCCAGATGAAGCAGCTTTTGTGATTGCTGCTAGAGAAGTTGGTTTTGAATTCTTTAAAAGGACACAAACAACTGTGTCAGTACATGAATTGGATTTGGAATCTGGCAAGAGAATTGAGAGGTTAGTTAACTTGCAACTTGTTTTTCCATATATGTTTTCGGTATTTCTAGTTTTCTGAAAGAATAGTATCTCCGATATTTCGCTGGCTCTTGCTCCAGTGTGACATTATTAGGTTATCCATAACAACCAGTTATAAAAGCTAATCAAACAATCATCTTTGAGACACTCTGATGACTTCTCCAGAAAGATTTTATGCTTTAAAAGTTGGTAGAAAATGCAGCCAAATACCAGTGACATTTCTTGTTTATTTTCAAAAAGTTGTTTAATCTCTATGAAAACTTAAGACGATGAATGCTAATTATGTTTTTCAGATATTTTATGCAGTGCTATAAACATGAGCATTTTTTCGTTGGGAATAATCTTAGAGATCTTTGTTTGCAGGACATACAAGATTTTGAACGTTTTGGAGTTTAATAGTACAAGAAAAAGGATGTCTGTCATCGTAAAGGATGAGGATGGAAAGATCTTGTTACTATCCAAAGGTGCTGACAGTATCATGTTCGAAAGACTCGGGAAAAATGGAAGAAGGTTTGAAGAAGAAACAAGGGAACACGTGAATGAGTATGCCGATGCAGGGTTGAGGACCTTGATACTAGCTTATCGTGAGCTCAGTGAAGAGGAATACAAAACTTTCAATGAAAAATTCCTCGAGGCCAAGAATTCAGTCAGCGAAGACCGTGAAGCAATGATTGATGAAGTAACAGATAAGATAGAAAAAGACTTAATTCTTCTTGGTGCTACTGCCGTGGAGGACAAACTTCAACCAGGGGTAAGTTTTATGAACCCAGAGAACTGTTTCCAAGCGTTGTTGATTGATTGATATTTGTTGATATATCTGTTTCCACAGATCCCCAGACCCCACTTTGTGGGAATATACTGGGTTGTTGTTGTTGTATCTGTTTCCACAGATCCCCAGACCCCACTTTGTGGGAATATACTGGGTTGTTGTTGTTGTATCTGTTTCCACAGACGTCATTTAGATTTGTATTGACTTTCTGTTTCTATTCACGCTAGGTTCCTGATTGCATTGACAAACTTGCTCAAGCTGGCATAAAGATTTGGGTTTTGACCGGGGATAAGATGGAAACAGCCATTAATATCGGGTAAGTATTGGAGTATGAGTTTTTTTATTTCTTATTTGATACAAGCTTTGCTTGTCCAAACACGTCTGACCAAAATGTCTCCTGCAGTTACGCGTGTAGTTTGCTTAGACAAGGAATGAAGCAAATTACCATAACGCTGGAAAGCCCTGATATTATAGCTGTAGAGAAATCTGGAGAAAAGAATGCAATTGCCAGGGTAAATACATCTCCTGTTTAATATGCGCGACATCAGTTTCCATATCTTCAAACTTGTGTCATTTTGAAACGGAACAAAAAAAACTCTATCGTGCCTTGTAAGCAGTTCACTGATGGTTATGTTCCATTGCGTCTCAACAATGAAGATTTTTAAGCTGAAAGTAGCTCACTATTTTAACAAATGATATGAGTTTGACTTTAAAGTTCTATTTTCATGAAGTTGTGTTTGATTTTTTATTTATTTTTTAATTACAGGCTTCAAAGGGAAGTGTTTCACGGCAAATTACTGAAGGGAAGGCTCTACTTACTGCTTCAAGCGAAGAGGCATTTGCTTTGATCATTGACGGGAAATCTCTTACATATGCCCTAGACGATAATGTGAAAGATATGTTTTTAGACCTTGCAATCCGATGTGCTTCTGTTATATGCTGCCGTTCATCCCCTAAACAGAAGGCACTGGTAAGTTGAAAATTGACTTTATAATCCAGACTCGTATGTTTTCTAGTCTACTCTGGTGCTTAGTTTTGACTATTTCTTGGAATATATAGGTAACAAGACTTGTCAAAAACGGGACTGGAAAGATAACATTGGCTGTCGGAGATGGAGCAAATGATGTAGGAATGCTTCAAGAAGCTGATATTGGAGTTGGAATCAGCGGCGTTGAAGGAATGCAGGTTCAAGAGCTTATACTTATTCTCTTTCCTCTGTGTAGCAACTTCGATAATTTTCACATTTATGCTTTTCCTCCGTTCCACCTACCCTAACTAATTGTTCTTTTCTTGTTTTTACTCATTAGGCTGTTATGTCAAGTGATGTTGCGATTGCTCAGTTCCGATTTTTGGAGCGCTTGCTTTTAGTGCATGGACATTGGTGTTATAGAAGAATCTCTACGATGGTATAATCTATTTTCCTCTGATTTTCTTCTTTAAATTTTTTCTGTCATCGTTTGAGATAAATCCACTACCTTGTGGAACTGTTTCAAAACAATAAAGATATTATTATTGGTGCAGTTTGATAACTGGTCTTTTATATTTGTTTCCCTGCAGATATGCTACTTCTTCTACAAAAACATCGTATTTGGTATCACGGTATTCTTATACGAGGCATATACATCATTTTCTGGACAAGCAGCGTACAATGACTGGTTCCTGTCAACTTACAACGTCTTCTTCACATCACTCCCGGTGATTGCTTTGGGAGTTTTTGATCAAGATGTATCTGCCAGATTGTGTCTTAAGGTATGTTACACTTGATGGAGTATTCCTTTTCGCTTGACAGTATGTGCTTATTAGTAGAACAATAACATACCCAGTGTAATCCCACAAGTGGCGTCTGTGGAGCAAACCTTACCCCTACCTTTGTGGGGTAGAGAGGATGTTTCCGGTAGACCCTCGGCGTGATGGAAAGAAAAGACCAGCAAAATAGCAAGATAAACAGAACAAATGGTAGTGAAAAATTAGGAGAAGAAGATACTAAGCATAACTAACTAATACTACAATCCTTATCTACCTATTACCCTTCTACCCTTACGCCCGACATCCAAATCTTCCTATTTAGGGTCATGTCCTCAGTACGCTAAAGATGTGTCATGTTTTGTCTAATCACCTCCCCCTAGTCTTCTTCGGCCTACCTCTGCCTATCCTAAACCTACTATATCCAACCTCTCACACCTCCTCACAGGTGCATTTGCGCTCCTCCTCTTCACACGCCTGAACCATCTTAGCATATGTGCTCATTACTAGTGTTTGCCAAAAACTACTAGCTAGTTACTATTATCAGCTGTTTTTTGTATCTTTTATGGCTTCTTGGACATGACAGGGACTTGAGAAGTACTTTTTCTTATTTTCTAATTATTTATTTTGGTATTATGTTGCAGTTCCCTTTACTGTACCAAGAAGGTATCCAGAATCTCCTCTTCAGATGGCGTCGTATTATTGGCTGGATGGTCAATGGCGTTTGCAGCGCGGTGATAATCTTCTTCTTATGCATAACAGCACTAGATCCTCAAGCCTATAAAAAAGATGGTAAAGTTGCTGGATTCGCGGGTGTTGGAGCAACTATGTACACATGTGTTGTTTGGGTGGTCAATTGTCAAATAGCTCTTGCTATCAGTTATTTTACCTTAATCCAACATATAGTCATCTGGGGTGGAATTGCTCTCTGGTACATTTTCCTTCTTATTTACGGATCCATGTCTACGACATTCTCCACTACCGCGTACAAAATCTTCGTGGAAGCCTTAGCCCCGGCTCCATTCTACTGGATCATCACGTTTTTAGTGGTCATTTCAGCTCTAATTCCATACTTCATATACAATGCTATTCAAACGCGGTTCTTCCCAATGTACCACGGAATGATTCAATGGATAAGGTACGAAGGAAGGGCCGATGACCCAGAGTTCTGCCACGTGGTAAGACAGAGGTCAATAAGGCCAACAACCGTTGGTTTCACTGCTCGTTCATTGGCGAGAAGGAATCCTTTGGAAGACAAGAAAGAGAAGAGCAGTAGCCAAAGATAACATCTGAATAGGTCTTCTTCTCAGCAAGACGACAACTTTTGGACCTACAAACACCATTTTGTTCAAGCAGGAACGCGCTCATTGTACAGGTTTACCGAGCTGGTCCTGTATACGACTACAGACATCGCGGCCACAACGTCAAGGTCCAATTGGCACAATGCTATACTACTTGTATACTATTGTCTTAAAAGGGCAAAGATGCCTCATGAGTTTGTAAATTTTGTCAACTGTTAACATATTTGTAATTCTTTCATTATATTATCTTGTAGAATTGTGTAAAAGTTTTTGTTGTTAAATATTAGAAGCAGAATAGCAGATAAGCAACTCTTAAAGATTGGATTTGTCATGTGTACATTTTTTTTTAATGTCATGTGTACATTTCTTAGCAATAAATATTGAGCATTTCTATTTGAACTCTGTGTGTGTGTGCAAGAATTTTATCTTTCTGTAACAATTGCATCTGCTGGTAGATATCAAAAGAACAAGAAATATTAAAACTATCAGAGACTTAGTGTGTTTGGTATGAAGGAAAATGTTTTCATGGAAATTAAGTTGATTTCTTACTTGTTTTCCTATGGTTGGAAAATATTTTATAGTGTTTGATTGGTGAATGAAAAAATATTTTTCAAAACATACATTCTAGTGTTTAGCTAAAGCGTAAAAATACATTTTAGAAAAATAATTTTTGATCTCAAAAAATACTTTTTTTAAGATGCGTTCGATATGAAGGAGGAAAAATATTTTCTAGAAAAATAAGTTATTTATTACTTATATTTGTGTGATCGTTATGCAAATTGGATAAGTATATGTTTTCTAAAAGTATTTGTATATATTTAACAAAAATAATGAGAACGAATAGGATAAAAAGGATGGTATAATAAAAAAGTTCTGAATTTATTTTTAAAAATAAATTTAAATTATTATTTTTTTTGGAGAGGGGGTGGTAGGTGGGGGTTGGGGTTGTCAAAATAGGTAATAAGTGTGAGGTAAGAAAATATAATTTTTTATTTTTAAAAAATAAATTAATTTTTTTGGGGGGTTGGGGGGCTAGTTGGTGGTGGGAGTAGGGGAGAAAGAGTGAGTTAAAGAACAAAATTTGAAATGTTTTTTTTGAATGGGGAGTATTAGGGGTTGGGGGTTGGGGTAGGGGAGTGAGAGTGGGGTAAGGAAAAAACTGAAAATTTTCAAGAAAATAATTTCAAAAAATTAAATCTTTTTGAGGGGAGGGGAGGGGGGGGGGGGGGGGGGGG
>NC_061121.1:5155528-5166549 GCF_002878395.1 Capsicum annuum
GGGGGGAGGAAGAGGTTAGTAGGGGAGGTAAGAAAAGAGTTTGGATTTTTTTTAAAAAAAAATATTATTTTTTGGAATGGGGTACGGGTTTGGGTAGGGCGGGTGAGGTAAGAAAAAAATTTAAAATATTTTTTTTAATAGGAGGGGCCGGGTGGGGGTGGGGTGGGGGAGGAGAATTGAGGGTCGGAGTAGGGAGGATGATTTTGATGAATATTTCAACTTAAGAGTGAGGTTGAAAGAGAGTTTGAAAAATGTTTTCCTTACCTTTTTAAGGGAAGCCATTTTCCTTAGAATTGATGAAAATAAGTTGATTTTTAAAACATTTTCCAAAACCTTTAAACCAATCAAATATGAAAAAATTGGAAAACATTTTCCTATTTTCTTTGTGTTCGCTTGGTCAAAAATTTTGGTAGATATCACATAAATGTTAAATCGCACGATGGTTTAAATTCTTTTAGCACTTGTGTCAGTGTATCAAACTTAAATCTGTTAGAACAAACAATATCCCAAAATAGGCCCGCGCCTAAAATCATCCCAAGCGTTGCTAATGTGGCTAATACGCTCTCTCTTTGGAAAATGCAGCTAAAGAAAAGGAGGAAAATCCATGGACCATCAATAGTAGATTTATTTACTTCATGAACCCTACAACATTAATGGCAGTAAATACGCACTTCAACAATGAGCACTAAAGCTTTTATCGGCATTAGTTAATTTCAATTGGATCCAATGTTGCTATAGGGCTTTAGGGACATTTACAAAGAGTGTTAAAATGTAATTGCCACTAATAATCGCCTCTAAACATAATTTAGCGGCACTTAAGCTATTGCCGTATTTTTTGGTGTAGTGATTGTAAAAGAGCATGTGATATAGTTCATGTCATTGAAAGTTGAAAGATCCAAAGACTTGTATCAAATGAGTATGAAAAACATCATAATCAACTGTTTGTTTATGTATACATGTTGTGATTATTCTTTCTGTTTCTAATACTTCCTCTTCATCCCCACCCCAAAAGCTTCCAAAAGCAAATTCACCTTTTTGAGAAAATTCTTCTAAAACCTTTTCAACTTCTTCCATACAACACAAACTCTCAAGTTGAACCCTCAAAGATCCTCCATGATCTTTCAAGATTTCATCTTCATCATGTCTGTTGATCTCCATCTCCATAGTTTTCTTGTTCCGTCTTCGATGTCTCAGTTTCTTTATACATTCTTTTGTTTTCTTTAGCACCCTGTATGGAAGGTTAAACAAGAACAAGATGATGATTTGGAGGATCAAGCATTGGCAGCAGCAACATAGGACTATGCAATCGGCCGCGAAAATGTTTTTGTCTTTCATTTTGTGTGCAAGATTGAAAAGGTGAAGGTAATAAGAAGGATGTGAATAGATGTCATTTCTTGTCAAGGAATAGGTTGCTTGTCTTTGTGGAAGAGTATATTGATGTTTGAAGCATTGAGAAAAATTTAATATTACCTGCAAAGCTAAAGAAAGATGGCACTGATAGCTTAAAACAAGGTGTCTAAGGAAGCATAAGCTGTCCTCTTCTAAATGATTAGCTAGGAGAAGAACTTCGCCCGTGTGAGCTTGCTCATATTGCCGGTATCAAGCTAGGATAAAGGAGAAAGATTGCAGTAGGCTAACAACCAGCGTAAAAACAAAATGTCAGCCTGGAACGTGGTTAAATGAAGCGACATGGACAGTGATGACTCTCATATAGCCGACCACGACTTGCTTAGGATTGAAGCATAGTTGCTTCTTTGTTTATGGATAGCTAGCACAAGGGTTCATTCAACAGGCTTGATTATTGAGGTCTATTGTCTTTTGACTTTTTGGACATGCCTTCCAAAGAAAGAAATGATCTTCTCAATCTTCCTTGTGTCAATAGAAATAGACTTTACAAGCAAAACTTAAAAGACATGGCCTGGAAGAAAGACATGATCTTCTCAATCTTCCTTGTGTCAATAGAAATAGACTTTACAAGCAAAACTTAAAAGACATGGCCTTTCTATTTACAATTTTCTTTCAATCATGATGACGTCTGGGCTAGCTTGTGCACTCCTCGACTGACTATTCCACTAGGGGCATTTGATTCATAGAGATCTCTTTTGATGATTCATCAGAAAATTTTGGAACAATTAAAACTTGTTAGAGTTTGATGGGTTAAGTTAGGACCCGCGTTTGGCCCATTTCAGCTCAAATAACTTTTGAGCGAATCAACTCTCAGCCATTTTGACCGGTCCAAATTCAGCCTAAACCGTCCATTTGCCACCTATACAGTTACGAATACTAAGGGATACTAGCAAACCTACATGTTCCATCAAAGTTTACATTTCCACCATTTGAGAAGAACAAAGAAGTTGAATAAACCTTTGAAAGAACAAATATATTGGAGATGACAAAAAAATTCATGTTATTTACAGGAAAAATTGCTACAACAATAGATTGGCCTATATATGTAACCAGTCAAAAAGCAATCTACTTACAAAACCGGGCCAAAATCACCTCGGAGATGCAAACCGTACTTCTCAATGTAGCTACCTTTGATCTATAAACACATACTGACATACATATACATTTGCTTTAGCAAAGACCTTTAGCTGTGTATTATACCCTATCTTCAGCTGACTCTCCGCTATGTTGTGTACCTTGACTAAAAAAATCGGAACTAAAATCTGGACTCCCAAATGCCATCCTTCGAAACAATCTTATTTCTGCAGATTGTTCTGCAGAGTTATATATTGTACTTTCACCAACTCTCATCCCGTTTGTCAGATCAGACATAGACATGTTATCAAAAGCTCTCATGATCTGCAAAGAATAAGAGTGATCGGAATGTAAAATCCCTTAGTCACAAGACTTAACAGTGCGCTTGAAGGCATAAGATTTAGTGAAATGAAGAATCAGTTACCTGTCCCATCCCTGGCCTCTTTGCAGCTGAGTGGCGTACACAAGCTGCAGCTGCCTCAATCAGTTGAAACATCTCAGGGACAACATAATTCTTCTCTAGGCGTGGATCTGCCAGCTGATCAAACTCCAACTTCTCAAGGGCATGACTAAGCAACGGCCGAGCCTGGAAGAGAAAAAAAGATAAATTTGCAGCATGATTCGCTAAGTTTTACATAGATACGACTACAAAATAGTGCTAGGCTGATTCAACGTTAGGTGTGGTGATACGTAATAGGATTTAGTTGTATTCGAAAGAATTAAACATTATCCGGAACTTCCTAAAGAGAAGAATGAATGTCATGCTTCTTTAGCAAAGCCAGCTGGATTTTAGCCTACTGATCACAAAAGAAGCCAAATTGAAATAGAAATCAATTTTAGTGGAAGCATTCTGTTAGAGTAATCAGAAAGCATAACCATTTTCCGTATAAGAAACGGTTATTATATGGACTCAAATGAACCCTAACCAAGACAGAAAACTTCCCAAAAATGAAGAACCAAATCTGTTATATTAGTACACAACTTCCTTTCATCCACTCGGCCATGCAAGCTGCAAATAAGTTGGAATAGAGTCGAAACAGTTAATGTCCTAACAACATCAAATCTATCTCCATCCTTTCCTCGCTTTCTTCTATTTCACTAAAGGATATAAGAGAAGTACCAACCGAGGGTCTATGAGAAACAGCCTCTCTACCTCCCAAGGCACGGGTAGGGTCTGCGTACACGCTACCCTCCCCTAACCCCACTTGTGGGATTGCACTGGGTATGTTGTTGTTGATATAAGACAAGTACCATTCTTCTCAAACAAGAGCAGCAACGTTTTCAGTATAATTCCCGGGCTCTTTTTTTTTCCTCCAAGATATCTGATATGTGCCCTACCAAGCCTTGAATAAACATATATACCATCAAATCTCGACAAGCCTCAAATTAAGGATCAAATTGGAACGATATTTTTCCAGAACATTGGAAGGGGCTACATGGCGACTTCTAACAAATCTCAGAAATGGGATGAACACAGGATGCCAACTATTATCTTTAAAATACGTCCTGAAACTAAATCATCAGGATTTCCTAGGTGTGTGCACTTCCAAATTGTCCTCTGAACTTTCTCTATCTTACAAGCAAAAACAAGGACAAGCTCACTGCCATTTTATAAGAGAAGTGCTGCTCTAATCCATTGAAATGGCAGATGAGTAGGGAACAATATAGTAGGTCTAATGATAAAAAAGCTCTGTCGCAAATACTCAGAATATTGGCATGCTGATGTGCTAGAACAAAGAAAATTAACAGAAAAAGATTTTTCGAGGAAGTGCATCTAGAGGCCTGCTGTAGAGTAAATGACAAGATGAATCAATAAATCCTATTTAACATGAAACATAAGAGGTTGTTTTAGTAAACTGGACTAAAAACAATATTTGTACTCTTGGTTACCCTTTCCTCAAAGAACTTTTTTAAAAAAAATTGTACTCTGTCCATGCAGACATATGAACTTGCAAGTGTGACAAATAACCAGTGCACATATTTCTCAAATAACGTGGAGAGTGTCTGATGAAAAGAGACCGCATGCCACTTTGGAGAAGGAGAAAGAAGAGATTGGTTTGACTATAAACATACCCATTCAACTAGACTCTCATCCCCTAAAGGCTGAGATGTATCAACAGGCTTCCGTCCAGTTATTAGTTCCAGAAGCACAACCCCAAAAGAATATATATCGGATTTTTCAGTCAGCTTGCCACTTGATGCATATTCAGGAGCCATGTATCTGAAACGGTACAAGTATTAGACTAGACACATAAAGAGAGGGAATATAATGAATTATTTCCGATATTCGACTAGTGTTAATGTTGGTGCTGGAACATACCCAAATGTTCCGACAACACGTGTTGTAACATGAGATTTTGCATCCTGAGCCAATTTAGCTAGTCCAAAATCAGAAACCTGTGAAAAATATATAGAATTACAAAGGCATTTTGCAAGTCAAAGAATGTCAATAATGGAGTTTGAGGATGTCGACATACCCGAGCCTCGAAGTTATTATCCAAAAGAATGTTTGACGACTTTATGTCTCTGTGGATAATACGAGGATAGCCTGTGATCACCAGGAAAAATGAGTGAAACCAGTGTTCAGTGAAGCGTGATGCGGAAAAAAGCGACAAGGCTCTGCATCACGCATTATGCGATGCAACCGCATCATTGAAGTGATGCACAATTTAATAAAAAAAAATACTTATAGAGCATTCAAATAGTAATTTATAACTGAAAAGACCACAACAACTATATAATCAACAATAAAGACAATATATTTAAGCAAAAGTTCTAATGAAACACCAACAAATCAGTTCAAAGCAAAACAAACCCCAAAAAAAGAAGAAAAATTAAATCTAAATTAATAATGGTTCAATCTAAAGCTCTTCTAGTTCATTAAGGTTATCCAATTCTTCTATTCTTTGAGTATCAATTCTTCTATTTCGGTCTTTTCTTAAACTTCTGACCCTTTTTTTAAAATTTAAAAATTACCCATAAAAAAAATTCACTTCCAGCCCTTTTTTTTAATTTAAAAATTGCCAAAAAATAAAAAAATTCATAATGCGCTCGCATCGCATCGCCGTCTGCATCGCATCACGCAACAAGGCTTGATGCACCTGCAATTCTTAGATTGCACCGCATCAAAGATGCGACTCGCTGGGAGCCCGCATCGCATAAGTGCATAATATGATGATGCGGTCACATTTTTGAACACTGAGTGAAACAAAAGAAGAATGACAATGATAATCAGGTACAGATTATCCGAGATTTTCGTGATTCATTGCTTGTCTTTTATTAATCACCCAAAGAAGAAACAAAGTGCAGAAAATCAACCATAACAATAATAATTAAGGAAGTGAAGGAAGTTACAATCTTCATGCAGATAAGCTATTCCACGAGCTGCGCCAACAGCAATCTTAACACGTGTTGTCCAATCCATAACAGGCCTTCCTTCCGCTGAAAATTACAAGTATGAATATCTAGTTTTAGTGACCAAATTTCAAAAATGAGTTCTTACAAATAAAGATTTGTATTTACCATGAAGATGGAAGTAAAGGGTGTTATTTCGGACATATTCATAAACAAGGAGCCTTCTGTTCTGAGAAATGCAATAACCTACAAGGGAAACCAAATGACGATGGTGTACTCGACTAATGATTTCAACTTCAGCTCTGAACTCCCGATCCCCTTGGCGCCCACCAATATCTAGTTGCTTTACTGCTACCTCCCTCCCATCTGGTAGACAACCTTTGTATACAGAACCAAATCCACCCGCCCCCAACAGATTCTCTGCTGAGAAGTCACTAGTAGCAGTAACAAGTTCTTCATAGGTAAACCATATCTGTGGATTTCCCAAGCCATTAGATCCTCCAGAAGAATTTAGGAATTTGTTGCCACTTCCATTTCCGGTCTCAGGTGATGATTCCTGTACCTTCAATAAGACGGAATCTGTACACCACAATTGCACCTCTTCTCAGATTACATTTGAAATTGATAAACCACAAATATTACAATGATGTTGCTTCAAAAAGATCTGTAACATATAGTGACTTGCTAAAGAATGATATACTAGTTTCTGAAAGTTACCAGAATTTGGGGTGGAGCCAACAGAGGCTTGCATGACATCCCCGCCATTGGGACGAATAGCCTTTTTCTTTCGCTTCCATACGCACCAACCCACTAGTCCAATAATACTAAGCAATAAAACAGCAACAATGAGACCAATGGCAGCTGTACCTCCAGGTCCTATGCCGCTACTTGGACTGTTTGAGCGATCTGCTGCATTGTTACTGGATGAATTGGTAGTGGTTCCACCTGGAGCAACTGGCGGTGAAGGAAGTGTATTATTAGGAGGTTCCAAGGATGACGTAGGAGGTGAACCTCGTGGTGGCGTAAATGCTGGCGATGGAGGTGAATTCGCAGGTAAAGGTGGTGAATTATTAGGTTTGTCAGAGGCTGGGGCAGGAGGTGAACCTTGTGGTGGCACAAATGCTGGTGAAGGAGGTGAATTCGCGGGTGGTGAAGGAGGTGAATTAGTGGGTGGTGAAGGGGATGAACCTTTTGGAGGTTTAGGAGATTGTGGTGGTGGAGAAGGATCCGGATTCTGTGCAGGTGGTGGAGGTGAATCAGGTGGAGGATCATCTTTCGGAGGTGGTGAAGGTGAACTTGGAGGAGTGGTTCCTTGTGGTGGAGGTGAGGTAGGAGGAGGATCAACTTTTGGAGGTGGTGGAGATGAACTTGTAGGAGGAGTTGGTTGTGGGGGAGGTGAGACAGATGGAGTCTCTACTTTTGGAGGTGGTGACGAACTAACTGGTGGGGTAGGTGGAGGAGAACTATCGGGGGGAGGAGAAGATTGAGGTGGTGGTGAACTGGAAGGCGGAGGAGAAGATTGAGGTGGCGGTGAACTGGAAGGCGAGCTAGGTGGAGGGCTAACAGCTGGAGGTGGATCATTGGTTAGAGGAGTGGATGCTGTGGGCGGGGAAGCCATTGGAGGAGGAAATGTCACGTTACTTGGAGGAGGGGATGTCACGTTACTTGGAGGTGGTGAAGTCGCGTTACTTGGAGGAGGGGATGTCGCGTTACTTGGAGGTGGCGATGTCACTTTACTTGGAGGAGGAGATTGTGGAAGTGGTGGTGAGGTCGGGGGAGGAGCAGATAGTGGGGGTGAGATTGGAGGAGGAGAAGACACAGGTGGTGCTGTCGCATTAGGCTGAGATGCAGGGGCCGGAGAAGAAAGCTGAGGAGGTGGACTCAAGACAATCGGTGGAACAGGAAATGGTGCAAAACTTGGAGGTGGAGAAACTACTACTGACATTTCACCACCGCCAAAAACTAGCTAAATTTACACCATTTCTCAGATGGTATCAAACTCTCCAAACATCAATCAAAATTACCAGTATTTCAAGAATTCTTCCTAGACGGTACCAACTTGTTCTAACTGCACTTTCCCAAAAGAGATGCACGAAAATTCAATAAATTGCTAAAATTGTATCCCAGAAGATCCAGGTTCGTAAACCAGTTCACTCCCAAGTGAGATAAAACAATTCACTTCCTCTACAAGCTAAACACCTACAAATTTCAGAGAAAAACAACGTAAGATTCAAGCTTTCCACTAATTCAACTCACCAAATTCGTCGAATAACAAAACAACAAAAAGGTTCAATCTTTCAAGAAACACATTCAGAATTGACCAACAATGTACAGTAAAAACAAAAAAGTATCCAAAATGCAATGAATTGCTTCTGCCTATGTTAAAATTAGTATCCCGGAAGGAGATAAAACAATTCACTTCCTCTCCAAGCTCAACACATAGGAATATGAGAAAAATAACAACAAAAGATTCAAGCTTGCCACAAATTCAACTCAGTAAACTCATCGAATGACGAAACAAAAAAAAGGTTCAATCTTTCAAGAAACTCATCCAGAATTCACCAACCACTGTAAAGTAAACAAGAAAATGTATCCAAAATGCAATGAATTGCTTCTTCTTATGTTAAAATCAGTATCCCGGAAGACCAAAATCCGTAAGCAAATTCATTCCCAAGTGAGACAAAGCAATACACTTCCTCTCCAAGCTAAACACCTAGAAAAGGGCAACCCACTGCACTAAAGCACTTGCTATGTGCGGGATCCGGGAAAGGCCAGACCACAAGGGTCTATTGTACGTAGCCTTACCTGCATTTCAGCTGGAGGCTGTTTCCACTCCTTGAAGCTGTTAGAAAGATTCAAGCTAACCACCTAGGAATATCAGAAAAACACAACAAAAGATTCAATCTTCCCACAAATTCAACTCAGCAAACTTGTTTGGACAAACAAAAAGGCTCAATCTTTGTCAAGAAACTCATTCAGAAAATTCACCGACTACTGCAAAAATGCAAAATCATGCACACAAAACACAGCAAAATTTCACCTTTATCCAATTCAGCAGAACAGAATCCCACACATTCCCAAAATCCTTATGACAATCAAATGAATGACAACAACATACTCAATATAGTCCCACAAAGTGAGGTCCGGATAGAATACAATATACACAGACCTTACCCCTACCTAATACATAGAGACTGTTTCCGATAGACCCTCAGCTCAACAAAAACAATCCAAGACAACAACATAACTAGCATAGTCCCACAAAGTGGGGTCCGGATAGGATTCAATATACATAGACCTTACCCCTATACCTAATAGGCAGAGAGACTGTTTCCGATAGACCTCAGCTCAACAAAAACAAGCCAAGACAACAACATACCTAGCATAGTCTCACAAAGTGGGGTCCATATAGGATACAATATACACACAGACCTTACCCCTACCTAATAGGTAAAGCCTGTTTTCAATAGCCTCAGCTCAACAAAAAATCCAAAACAACCTTATTATCATCAAAATCAAGAAACTGAAATCACCCCTTATAGCCAAACAAGAAAAAGAAACATACCCAAATCACCAAATGTAGAATCCAACATATACCAAGATCACCTCATATACCCAAATCAAGAAAATAACCCAAACAAATCCCAAAATGCCAATATTATTATAATTCACATCTAAAAATTCAATCTTTCAAATCCAAAACCCCATAAACCAATCAGATATATAAACCAAAGATTGTAAAAATGCAATCTTTTTTTATTTAATGATCAAATGAAATTGCCAAGAATCAAGAACCAATATTTAAAATACAAAATCAAAATTAAAATAAAATTGTACTTGGTATTTATTTGTGCCACCCCAAGAGGGTCCAAATCTCTTTCTAGTGCACCTACAACACTGAAAGGGACAATCTTCTTCTTTTTTTTTTTTTGAAAAAAATAAAAATAAAAAAAGTAAATTGATAACACAAAGTTTTACACGTTGAAAATTGTGAGTATATATGTGTAAGAATATGAGTATTTTTAAAAGTCATTATTGTTATGATATTATATTAAATTAGTTTCGTTTCCTTTCTTAAACCGTCAAACATCAAATGCATATTGTTAATGTAATAATACTCCCTCCGTTCAATATTAGTTAACCATTTTTTTATTTTATACCATACTAAAAAATTTATTAATATAATAATCAATTTTACCAATTTACCTGTTAGAAAAAAAGTTTTGAAATATATTTGAGCTTTAAATTTACTGTAACACGCCTCAATTTTGCAGGAATTCTATTTATTATCATATTTTTATGACATATATTTATTCAGTTGGACTAATGAATACACACGTATTGAAAATTTGAAGTGGTCCATCGAGATAAATATATGCCATAGAAATATGATAATAAATAGTATAGAGTGATCATAAAATACTACAAAATTGAGATATGTTACAACAAATTTCGCCAAAATTTAGATATATTTCTGACTTTTTCCCTACCTTTTATTCATATTAATGAATATAAAAATAATTTATTTAAACTTTAAAAAAATAGAGTATTAATTATAAAAATAAATTATTTTTTTAACTAATTATCAATTACTTTTCCTGTCTCATTTTATATGTCGTCTTTTGACGGGCACAAAATTTAAGAAATGAGTGATAACTTTATAAAGTTTACGAAATTGCTTCTCTCAAAATTTACTTTTTAGTTGTCTTTTCTTATTAAGTAAAATTCAATAGGAATAAAATAAGGATATTGTCATTAAATAGTTATCAAATAAAAAAAAATTGAAATAAATTAAAAAAATAATGACATATAAAATAAGACGAAAAAAGTAATATGAATGGAAGGAAGTAATAATACTACGTAATAAATATTAGTCTTAAGGTTGCGCAACGTGGCGGTCAATGCATAGAATGTCAGCTCCTAAAAATCAAACTTGTTGCCTTGTCATTTCTTTCGTGTCAATTTATATGATACATTTAAAATTTTAATTATTAGTTAAATTTGTAAATTAATTCTTTAATATTTTTAAAAAATATTTCAAGTTATTAAATATTATGATTTTAAATATTTTTATATAATTTTTAAATATACAAATGTTTTTTGCAAAAAAATATTAAAAATGCCTGTATTTAAATTCAAAATCAAAATTTTCAATCATGCCATATAAATTAGGACGAAACATGCCT
>NC_061121.1:5166649-5266274 GCF_002878395.1 Capsicum annuum
AGTAATAATACTACGTAATAAATATTAGTCTTAAGGTTGCGCAACGTGGCGGTCAATGCATAGAATGTCAGCTCCTAAAAATCAAACTTGTTGCCTTGTCATATCTTTCGTGTCAATTTATATGATACATTTAAAATTTTAATTATTAGTTAAATTTGTAAATTAATTCTTTAATATTTTTAAAAAATATTTTAAGTTATTAAATATTATGATTTTAAATATTTTTATATAATTTTTAAATATACAAATATTTTTTTAAAAAAAATATTAAAAATACCTGTATTTAAATTCAGAATCAAAATTTTCAATCATGCCATATAAATTAGGACGAAACATGCCTACCTCAATTATTTTATTGAGTGTTAGAACTTTTTTTTATCTTTATAAGTATTGAATGAATTTTTCTGCTTATCTTTCCTAGGATGATGATACTTGAATCAATTTTTCACGGTATATTTGCTATTTTCTATTAATATTGATATGAGAATTTGTGAACACAAAGGCTTATATAAACAAATAAAAAGATATTATTTAATAATTCCGCTTTATTTTCAATTTAAACTTAAAATTTCATTGCGATTTCATTAAATAACTATACATAAGTTACAATGTTTTCTATGTCAATTGAATAACAAAATATATTTTTGAAATACCCTCCTTAATTTCTATCTTTTTCGTGTTATAATAAGAAGTAATTTCTTACTTTTAAGATTTTATACACTTACGCAATAAGAAATAATTACTTATTACTTACTATGTGTGTATATATATACACATACAAATTTAGTTAAATAACAAAATTACAGTCAACAATAAACCAACAGAATTACGAGGTGATGCATGACTTAATAATATTAATCATTGTTTTATTTGCTATGTTCCTCAAATTAAATATAAATTAGCACACTTAATTACAAAAAGTTGCTAACGTATGTAACTTATCTTGAAATCAATTAGCGTATACCAAGTCAAAATAATTAAAATAAAAAGAAAATCTCAACCTTTGACCTTTTCAACGTATAAATATTGAATAAAATAAACTAAAATAGATCTTCATGTCCTTCGGCTCTAGAAATATTTCCAGATTTACTAGAACACCGACACTAAATTAAAGTTCTTATTTTATTTAATTAGTAGATTATATATAAGTAATAATTAAAGTTTTGAAAATATTTTTGATAAATTCGGATTCGTGCCTGAAAGTTCTACATTAGCGATAAAATATTTCCTAACAAAGGCGACTTCATATTTAGGGGGACTCGAATCCGAGACATTTGATTAAGGATGAAGGAGTATTCAACACTCCACCACAATCCTTGTTGACACTGCTGTTAATATTTGATTGATCATCTACGATAGGGGATTTCGGGGTACAAAACATCTCATATTCACGAAGGATCTGAGGAAGAGTCATAATCGAGGGGTGTAACGTAAACAACCTAATTAAGAATTAACAATTGTTTTCATAGTCGAAACCGTGACCTATAGAGATGGCCGAGGTTCATTTGGATCCCTTTCGACAGAATATTATGCTATTTATATACGATTTGAATTTCTTATATATACACATATCAGATGATGAACCTCCTTTGGCTAATTCGTGTATCGTATAACAATTGTTTTCATGGTCGAACCCATAACCCATAGACAAGGCGGTGCCAGCTTATGACTAGGAGGTTCATTTGGACCCCATTCGTCAAAAATTGTATTGTAACATTTTTACATGATTAAAAATATTTTTTTTTATGTATATATATAGCAGAACGTCCTTCAATTAATTCGTTTATTTACTTCTTTCAATTTTAAATTTCCAGCTCCGCCACTGCCTGAATATATAGAGGATAATTTCAATTATTACTATTAGGTGCCACTATGTTTATATTGTTCAAAGAATGATTAAACATGTGATTAGCTTAGCTTAACTAAGCATACACTAATTTGTCAAACTTTTTTTTTTTCTTTTTCTTTAATCAATATGGCCCTACATCAACTATTATTTTGCTGATGATTGCATAAAATTCTTACGTAGTTATAGTATGAAAAAGAAAAGATGTTCTTTATAATCAAGATAATTAGTACTAATTAAATCTGGTCATATATATGTGCTAGCATTTTTAAGGCTGCTTTGTAAAGTATAGTAATTTACATTAATATGCTAGTTGACGTTACAAAAAGTCAAAAAGAAAGAAGAAATAAAAATTAACTTGAATAGTCGTTCATTAAAAAATAGTTGACAAATATGTAATATACATAATTTATATATGTATTAGCAGATATAAAATAATCTTATTGTCCAAGCGTTTAAATGTGTAATTTTTCCAAAAAAAAAAAAACTAAATTATATTATCAGAAATGCATAATAGAGCACAATCACAATTATTCGAATTAACTATCTTCATACATAAAAATCATCACTAATCTTCTTTATTTATTTTCAATAAAACTTTCTAGATTACTATATAAAGATTTTTGAACTTTCCATATATTGAAAAGATATAACAAAAATAAAAAACTTTCTCTAACTTAATTAGTTGACAATTTGATCATAAAAATCAAATACATAATAGTTGTCTGAATTCTCAATTTTGACTAAATATTTCAAGATATAGGATCAATATGAACAATTCTTGAAAGAGACATACAACTCTACATGGTGAATAAAATAGGATATATATATATATATATATAAAATTATAAAGGTTATAAAAAAATATCAATTACTTATTTGTTTTTTTGTTACGTTTTACTTGAGCCGAAATTTCTCTGCAACAATCTCTTTTCCTTTCCCGGATAAGTCGCCAACTACGTATATTATACATTGTTTTTTTAGATTTTACTTGTGCAATTATACTTAATATGATATTGATGTAAAGTATATATGAGAAAATATAATTTAAACCAATGGGTGGACCTTCTTTTAAAATAAAATTGAAAATGAAAGGGATGAAAGCTCCCTTTACTTCCATATACAAACAAAGCAAAATTTAAATCCTCTAGTTGGTTGATATTGAATTATTCTATTCTGTTTATTGACTTTGACTGGAATTTTATTTATTTATTTATCAAAAATCATTTTTTATTTTTTATTTTATTAAAAAACTAATATAAACGCGTTAATTATTTAAATTCTAGTTTTTGTTTGCATCTATGGTGATTTATTCTCCAACTCTCCTTAGATGACAAATCCTCATGGGATTCTCAAAATAAAATAATAAAACAAAATGATAATTTGGTGCACTAAAACTTTCGATATACGTAAAGTTTAGAGAAGGCGTTGTACATAAGATGCTAATGTATGCAATCTCACTTTACGTTTCTGCAAATTAAAGGTTTATTTCCACGATTTGAACATTTGACCTCTTAATCATATGACAATATTTTATCCGTTACGTCACAACTTTCCTCCAAAATCTAATAAATAATTAAATCCATATTCCATAGTAACAGTGACGTTATTTAATTTATTAAAATTTAAATTATATCTTATTACAACTTGTACTTAGTTACAAATTACTTTTGTTCTCTGTGTGGTTAGTATGCACGTGCATGATGGTCAAAGTCCAACTTTTTATTGCGCAAAGTACAATCCTAATTAGTATATTAATGATACCATGATTAAAATCGTTTTTTCATACATTAAGGACTATTTTGATCACGTGGTATATCTGATAACAATGCATATATTTGGTGTGATTCAACAAGTGAGGTCTGGAAAGAGTTGGATGTATGCAGACTTTAGCCTACCATTCATGGGATAGAGCCTGTTTCTGGTAGACTCTCAACTTAAAAACGTGCAAGTTACGTGATAATATATATATATATATAGGCGAATCCAGGATTTAAAGTATGTGGGCTGCACCAGTGTTGTCAAAGACGCACATAAGCCTCGAAGTAAGACTCAAAATGTGTTGAGCGCTCGCCTCGGTTAATGTGCAACTTAGGTTCTAATTTCTAATATATACTTTCCCTTATCAATGAGGTTTTCTGAGGGGAAGAACACTAAACAATTGATATTTCACTTTATCAAGAGAAAAAAAAAATTTGTTCATAAATTTGTCTTTCATGATTATATTATTAGTCTCGGACTAGACATATATTTATATCTTTTCTACCTTTATGCATTTTTTTTGTTAAATCTCACGCTTCATTTGTATTTTGTGCTTAAACACAATAGACATTGAAGTTGTTTTTACTCTTATTGCTTTTGATAATATTGTGGAGCACCAATATTATCTTAAGACGTTAAAAAAACTTTCAGTGCCGATTAAGGAATATTATCATATTTAATTGGTCGCTAAAGACATGAACAATATTGAAAAAATAGATATATAGAATAAATAAGAGTTTTAAGCTAATAACTTTACTTTCTTATAATATCAAGAGTACTTTTAGCATTTTTAAACAATCACTTGTGGTAGCTCAATGGTCAAGAAGGGTTCACCTCATGGACTGGTTGCTAGTTCTAATCCCCATTTCAGCAATTAAGGTGTTGTGTGACCAGGGCGTCGACCCATGGTCGCGTGGACGGAAGAACTGGCGTCAACCAGCAGACCAAGGTGCACTATACCATTCAACTTAGGGTGCACTTTTAGGTATATCCCAATTTCTCAAGATAAATACACATATATATACACAATTTTTTTCGATATTAACGAGTGCACGTGCATCCCCAACTATACATGTGGGTCCACCCCTGTATGTATATATATATATGAATGGCTAAAATTAAATGATCACTTTTTCTTATACATTAAGGACTATTTCGATTACGTTGTATATCTGACAACAACATTTATATTTAGTATAATTCTACAATGTAAGTAGGGGTTTGAAGAGAATTAAATGTACGCAGACTTTACCATACCATTCATGGGATGGAGACTGATTCTGGTAGACCTTCATCTCAAAGAAGTGTAAGTTACGTGATATATATATATATATATATATATATATATGAAAGACTAAAATGATCGCTTCTTTTTATACATTAAGGACTATTTCGATTACGTGGTATACTTGACAACAATGTATATACCCGATGTGATTCCACAAGTGAGGTCTGGAGAGAGTTGGATGTGCGCAGGCTTAAACCTACCATTCATGGGATAGAGATTGTTTTTGATAGACTCCCAATTTAAAAAAGCACAAGTTTTTACGTGATATGCATATATGATAATATGAATGACTAAAATAATCGTTTCTTTTTATACATTAAGGACTATTTTGACTACGTAGTATATACAAAAAAACTAAAATAGTTCAACCCCTATATGTTAAGGACCATTTTGATTATTTTCGCGTTCGAATCAAACCCAATAATTTTAATTCAAACTATATATTTGTATTAGATAAAATGCTAAAATTTTAGCCTCAATTATTTGATAGGTAATGGGGATCATGTAAAATGCTAAAATTTTAGCCTCAATTATTTGATAGGTAATGGGGATCATCTATTTTTGTAAGTTGTTGGGTGAGTGGGAAAAAAGATAGGTCTAATTTCATGCACACAATGATACGTTTTGGCCACTTTCTTTTAAGCACTTTGTAAGGAGTATATTTTTTCTCTACTTCATTGGGCGGAGCCACCTATATCAAAAGAAGATCAGATGCGTAATTTTCATTGAAAAATTGTATTGTATATATAAGTTAAATGCTAGTTTATAGTGTATTTAATTTTGCACATGCTTAACGTAACTAAGAAGAAAATTTAAATACTCTTCATCAAATTCCTGGCTCCGCCATTTTCCTCCTCTTTCTTTGAGTCTTTTATTCCCCTACCCCATGTCATGATGTCTATCAGCGAAGGAACTATCAACAATATTGTTGGCATCTAAGGGACAGGCGGATTCAGAAATTAAACGCTTTTTAGTTTTTAGTTGAGGATCGGTTCTAATTAGGAAGGTGTGACATACGAATTATAGTAGAAGGGTAGTAACTAGGTAGGTGTATTTAAACGTTTTTAAATTCTTAGTTGAGGATCGATTCTTATTACGAAGGTGTGATAGATGCGAATTATAGTAAAATATTAGTAGGCACGCGTGTTGTTCTTGTTAGTAATCATAGCGCTACACTTGTAATTTCTTGAATTTTTGGTTGATTTATGTCTTTTCAGGTGGTCGTATTGTTCTGTTACTATTTGGTGTTGTGCTATTCCATTTCGTCTCTGGTACCCTATTACATCTTTTTCTATATTATTTTATGTCTTGAGCCGACACTCTATTCCAAACCCCACTTTTGTGTTATAACTTTGTGATTCGACTTTTCTTCAAATCCTGTGCATGATAGAAGTTTTTTGCAACAGATTGTCTTTATTGTGTGTAGTACTCAACTTTTGTACATTTTCTAGAAATTAGACAGGAGGGAAAATAAGAACTAAGGATTAAACATAATTTGGATATTATAAGTTCACGAAGGAGAACCTTGGAGTAACTGATAAAGTTGCTACGCCATGTGATTGGAATGTCACGAATTTAAGTCGTAGAATCACCCCTCTTGTAGGAATTCATGACAAGGTTACGTATAATAAATCGTTGTGATTTGGCCATTTTTCAAACCCGCATATAGCGAGAACTTTAATCCACCGAACTGTGCTTTTAATTTTCAAGGTTATGGTAATTAAATAATCTGAAAATTGGTTTATGGTCTCACTTTGAGAGTCCCTAAGAATTAAGAAAATCTAGGATTTTGCTTTCAAGAATTAAAGTTGATTTCCAAAGTTTTTAATTGTTGCTATCGACTTTTTATTTGTGCACAAAATTCAAAGTTCAAACAAAATTATCCATATCTTTGCCTACATTAGACCACTGCTTTCATTAGGAAAATTTCTTAATTAAGTAGCTCGTAGAAAGTATCTCATCTTAATTGAAATTTTACAAATACAATATCTGATTATAACTATATGTATATATTTGTGCAGACAACTCTATATGCATGCACGTGTTTTCAAAATAGAAGTTGGATGTACGTATATACAGAGGTGGAGCCAGGATTTTAACGAAGGGGATTCATATTCAAAGAAAACTTAGAATTTCAACTAAGGGGTTCCATATTCAAAGAAAACTTAGTCGAAGGGGTCAACAACTACTATAACCACATAAAAAAATAATTTTAATCATGTATAAATAGTATATTTTTCCGTTGAAGGGGATTCGGCGGAACCCCCGAACAGAAGGCTGGCTCCGCCCCTGCGTATATGTATGTTTTTCAAAGTGAAAGTTGAATGTATACTTATGTGAAGACATCAATTACATGTAGGGATGATAATGGGGCGGTGAAGATTTTAGGCTATGTGGGGTAGTGTAGATTTTAGATTATGTGGGTGCGGAGCGGGTGTGGGACGGATTTAAGTAAGTTTTTTTATTTTTTTAATGGTGTGGGGCAAAGCCCCCACTATGTAGGAATATATTGGATTTGTTGTTATTGTTGGTGGTGGTGTGGGGCGAAGCGAGTTGTGGGTATATGAGAATTTAAATTAAAAAAAAAGTTAAAAATTAGTATTATTCTCATGTATCTACCTAAAATTATATGTATTCTTCACTTAAAGTTTTATGATACTTAAAATAACATGTATAACACTACAAATAAACAATTTTATAACCTTTTTAGTTTCTTTATTCATCTTAATGAAAATTTGATATTTGATCATTACTTGTACACGTAATACTTTTTTGATAATTTCTTAGTGAGAAGTGATATAATAGAAATTGGTTGTTACTACTATTTTCTAGTATAAAAAATATTATGATTTTCAGTGGAGTTACAAATTTTTCAAAAATGAAAAAAATAAAAATGTAGGGCGGTGTGGAGCGGGTATGAGTATGAGACGGGTTTATGCGAGTTTAAAGGCGATGCGATGCGGTTTTAAAATTCACGGGTTTAGAAGAAACTCACACCACACCGCACCATTGCCACATGTGTGGTCAACTAGATCCAATATATGTGTTTTCAAACTATATCCACGGTGATGAAATATCGATTTTTCAATGGCTAACTGAAACATCGCTGAACTCTAGCAAGATGGGTTGGCGAGTAGGCATTGGCAGTGACGACTAAAATTTTTAGATACATTGGTACATGTATATATGCAATATGTGGGTCGAGATTGCTAGTTCAAAAAACAAACAACATAAATTTCGGCAGTTTGAAGCTTGATTACAGAAAGTCTCGACATTTTACATAATTATTGAAAATTTCAATTTTGAATTTGTATGGATACATAATTAGCTAGATTCATTTGTACATGTATATATGTAATATGTGGGCCGAGATTGCTAGTTCAGAAAACAAACAACATAAATTCCGTCAGTTTGGAGCTTGATTACAGAAAGTCTCGACATTTTACATAATTACTGAAAATTTCGATTTTGAATTTGTATGGATACATAATTAGCTCCCGATTGATACATTCAAAAAAGATACATATAGCTCCCAATCTAATACATTTAACGAAATGCATATTTTTCGTGTAAAGATACATCATTAGCTCTCTATATCTTTTTTCTAATTTTGGGTCTGTCGAGATATATAATTAGCTCCCCAATTAATATATCCAATGAACATACATAATTAGTATCAATTTTTGTAATTACTCTGTAAAGCTGAAAATTTAAGTAAATATGATAAGTTAAGGTGTATATTTATGTTAACTTTTCCTAAAATTTTTAGATACACAGGTACATGTATATATGTAATATGTAGATTGCTAGTTCAGAGATTTTTTTCTTCTTTCAAAACTCTTATCTTGGGCTGGAAACTCAACAACTTCTGTACCAAGCTCATACTTCCTCCATGTTTCAACATGATCTATATGGGGTTAGTGGCGGACTCAGGATTTAAGGGTAGTCGATGCTCGAGAGGTTTGAACACGTATACTGATGCCCGAAATTTTAAGGTTCTGTTTGGAAATTAAAGCACCCGACTATCTTGGTTTACCGGGTGCTTTTCCATGCCTTCTACCAATATTTACACATTTTTTTTATATAATTATACCTAGTCTGCTTTGAATGTAACGGGTGTCGAGCACCAAAAAAGGGTTATAGGTCCCCCCTGATGGGGGTGGTGGGGGGGGGGGTTGCGGTAATAGGTCGTTTGGTTGGTGGTATACAAGTTATACCGGTATAACTTCGTACACCAACCAAACGACACCTTTAAAACGAGAAATGATCATGTATCATTGCAAAAGTTGCTGAAGTTTTAGAAAACAATGTGAAGATCTCATGATGTCAACACCATCAAAAGAGTTCAGGGGAAAAAAACCTTAAACTAATCTAGGATGAGTCTCTACACCAAGAAAGCAGTTCCTTGTCAGCTTCAAATGTAGCCATGTCTTCTTGTTTGAGATTTACCCAGGCTTCTATTCCATCACCTGATTTTGTGTCTAGAAAACCAACGACATCTTTGAGAACAAGGCTAGCTGATCCTACCCATATCGGTTTTCCCCAACCAAAATCGGCTTTGTATAGAGGCAATCTACACAAACTAGTGAAGTTGAACAAGACTAGCTCACCTTTTCTCTGCTCATTTACTTTATCTTTGAGAGAATTCAAGTGTTTTTGATCATTCTTCCGGAGATCTGAGACAAATTCACTGTTTATGTTCTGTATACTTTCTCTCACTTTTCTCACTAGCTCAAAATCTCGTTCCTCCTTAGCTGGTACTGTAACAACTACGTGCATTATATTCCCGAATAAAGATTCAGGCAACGGAGGATTACTTCTGGTGCGTAAGTTCACTGTATGGACTATCCCATACGTCTTGGTTTGATCCCTTTCGGCGTGAATACTTGCCATCAAACGTGTCCATAAGAAAGCTGATAAAGCTTCAATCCTCGAGGGAGGTCTCATACTTTCGCTCGCTTTTTCAGTATATTTTTCTCTAAGTGCTGATATTTTAGAGGAAGAGAATACAAACCTTTTAGTCACAATGTTGTGATTATCTTTCCCAATTGTGATGCTTGATTTGAACTCTGATGTATCTCTTGGTGGAAATAGTATGGAAGAATCAAATCTTGGACAAGGAACGTCGTCGTCTACATTCCCCCTTGCAATAGCTCCCCAGCTATTGATAAACATGAAAGTTGACAATGCATCAGCTATCTTATGAGAAATGGCTATACCAATAGCCATTCCTCCGCACCGAAAAAAGTTTGCTTGGACTAGTAAGTAAACATCTTTACCATCATGTAAATCACATGGGATGAACTTGTTAAGTTCATTAGGAACTGGATCAACAAGGAACTCTGAGAGACTGCATTTGGCTATCGCTTCGACGTATGGAATGCCCTCGTCGTTGCAGTTGACATGGGAGGAGGAGTCAGCCACTAGACGACCACTAAGAGGGTAGAATTTGGTTAAGGCATGTGATAGAGATGTCTTAAGTTTGTCTGATCTACTGTGTATGCTGGTGAAGTTATTGTCTGCTGGATAGAAAAAAACTAGGGGCATCAAAATATTAGGAGTAATTTGATCAATATATGATAGTTGGTAATGGTGAAGGTCATGTGGGGTTGGTGAAGATGGTTTGATTGTCACTTTGGACACGATTTCCATCTCAACTTTCATTCTTTCTTTTAAAGTGTGTTACTTAATTATAACCTAATAGAAGCAAAATGTTGAGTATTACTAATCTTTTTCTCCTTGGTGAAATAAATGTCACTGCTTATGATGATAATAAATAGACCAAAACCTAAGTTATCTTTTTTTTTTTTTTTTCATCCGGTATCCGGTACCGGCATTGGAGTCCGACTAATCCGGATTCACGCCATGTAGGGCTCCATTTGGGGGGAAGCGTTATCTTTTTTTTTTTTGTTTCCTATCTGGTATCCGGTACCCGCATTGGAGTCCGACTAATCCGGATTCACGCCGCGTAGGGCCCCATTCGAGGGAAAGCGCTCCCTACCAAACATTTTTTCATATCCAGGATTCGAACCCGAGACCTCTGATTAAGGGAGGAGCAGCCCCCATCCGCTGCACCACATTCGTAACCTAAGTTATCTTTATCATCGGAGGAAACGATGTAGGGTGTCTTCAAGTTTTTAGAATTTAGCTCTTAACTAATTGTGGCCGGCCGTCGTGTCCCTAAAGAGATGATTATGACTTGAATAAGGAAACTAATGGTTAAAACTTACACGCATTCGATGTATACATCAAGCCAATACATGCATGTCATATGTTTAAATTTAGAGTTCATGTTACTTAATCATGATTAATTAGCCTTGAAGTAACTGGTAAAATTGCTGCCATGTGACCAAGAGGTCACGGGTTCAAGCCTTGGAAACAGCTTCTGACAAAAATGCAAGGTAAGACTGCATACAATATACCCATATGGTGGGGCCCTTCCTCAGACACAGCGCATAGCGGTAGCTTTAGTACACCGATCTGTCCTTATTTTTAATTACTTAACCATGATAAATAACATTAGTTTGGTGTATACACTAGGTGCGTGTAAATTTTTACCAAAAATCATACTTCAAGTTCGCGTTAAAACCTTATTTTACTACAGTAAAATATAACTTGATGACGGTCTAAATTCTGAAATGTCAATAATACTAGGAAATGAGATATCTTGCCCTCTTACAAATTGAATAAAATAAAATGATCTTTTTCAGATCTCCTATAGAGTGAAGATCTCTTTCATGAAAAAATAAAGATATCTGGTGAAAAAACACATAAAACTAGTATATACATGTACACACGTATGTTTTTACTTGTCCTTATTGTGTTTAGTACTCAACTTCTGTTCATTTTCTAGTAATTAGACAGGAGGGAAAAGATGAAGAACCAAGGATTAAACATAATTTGGATATTATTATAATGTCAGGAGAGTTTTGGAGTAACCGGTAGCAGCAACGTTGTTGTCATGTGACCTCGAAGTCATGAATTTGATTCGTATAATCAACCTCTCGCAGAAATTTAGAATAAGGCTATGTAAAATAAATCTTTGTGATTCGACCCTTCCCCAAATCCTACCTAAAACTGTAAAACTGGAGCTTCAATGCATCGGGTTGTTCTTCTAAGCTTGTAAAGTTATAGTAATTAAATAATCTGAAAATTGGCATATGGTCTCACTTTGAGAGTGTCCCTAAGAATTAAGAAAGTCTAGGATTTTGCTTTCAAGAATTAAAGTTGATTTCCAAAGTTTTAAATTGTTGCTCTTGACTTTTTATTTGTGCACAATTTCAAAGTTCAAACACAGTTATCCATATCTTTGCCTACATTAGACCACTGCTCTTATAGGAAAATTTCTTAATTAAGTGGGGTCATTAGGATCTATGGCAGTGCTGGAGTCAGAAATTTGACGAAGAGTGTAAATTTTCTTTTTGATTGCATTAAAGATGTGCAAAATTAAATACACGTTCATATTAGCTAGCATCGAAATATGTGTTTTTAAACTATATCTACTGTGATACGACAGCGAATTCCAGTGGCTAACTGAAACATCGATGAACTCTAGCAAGATGCACGGGCGAGTTGGCATGGGCAGTGACGGCTAAAATTTTGGGCAAACAACATAAATCTGGACAGTTTGGTGGACAAGTTATACCGGTATTATAATTCCAGTTTAACTTGTATACCAACCAAATGACACCTTTAAAACGAGAATCGATCATGTATCATGGCAAAAGTTGCTGAATTTTAAGAAACAATATGAAGATGTCATCATGTCAACACTACCAGAAGAGTTCTGGGAAAAAACTTTACTCTTACTTGGTGCACGTAGCACGTAAAGTATATCTCCCTTGAGTACATCCATCTCCTACCTAAATTCCACTTCGAGCATCCAGCTTAACCGGAGCTAAGCTGAACGAGAAGTGAGTGCATAACGTTAAACACATCAGTCTCTCTCTCTCTCTCTCTCCATGTTATTTGAAGACGGGAGGCGCCCTAAGATGATATAACTTCAAAATATCAATGAGGGGTCAGTTTTGAGTCAGTTACCCAATCTGGCGTTTCTCCTCGAATGGATTTCAGCCGCCCAGCTTTTCCCTATTTCGGTTTGAAATTTTCCTGCATTATATGCGAACCGTCAAGATATGACTCACATGAGCGAAACAGAAAAAAGAGCACAGAAACTAAAAGGATCAACGACCTGCAGTTGAAAGGAAAAACTCGTCGAGCACCTTCCCATGTTCTGTCAAAACCAACGTATATGAATGAAAAGTTACAGAGAGAACATAGAGATTTGAGTTCATAGGATGATAGATACGAATATACGTAACCGAGAAATTCCAAGGCCAAGTACTGGGGCAGATTTGGAACTTGGTGAATGATAGGCTCGCCCCCCTACCCTTCTCAACTTAAATACCAGGCTTTTGTTCCCGGTAGGTTTTGAACCTATAATGTGCGCGTCTAACCCACTTAACACACGTTATGCTCTTACCACTAGACCAAAATCATGGAGGCATAATAGAGAAATGTATAATATAGGATAGTCATCGCTTGAAGATGCCGTGTTTTGACAAAACGTTAAGACCTAAGCTACAGATTTACTTCAAAAAGATATTCTTCCTGATCTTAGTCCACAAAGAGCAACCTTACAAGTAAAATTTTAAGCTGCATTGACACAGAACTTGGCCGAAGGAGTTTGCACCAAATACCGGATTATATGCACATATGCATGCATATCATAAACCAAACACCAGTTAGTGACACCCAGACATAGTGGCGGAGCTGGGATTTCACTAAGGGGGTTCAAAATATGAAGTAAACACAGGAGAAGCTAAAAGTGGTTCAACATCTACTATATATAATCATCTATAAAGCACCGACCAAAACAACTTGAATGGTTAAATCACTTCTGATCATTTTAGGCATCCATCTCTCAATGAGATAAAAGGATGCATCAAACACATCCCAATACAGGGAAAACAAAGCCCTTTAATTTTATATTTACAAAAGAAATGCCAAAAAGCACTCAACCATATGGAAAGTTCAACGTAGTGAGAGGCACAAACTAGAAAAATACATCGAGTAGAGGTACAAGGACCTAGCAGAATTATTCACCTGATTCATATTCCAGTGCCTGCAGAATCATTTCAACCTGGAGAAGATCGGGAGAAAAGTGAAATCTATCAGATGTTGTATGATTTAAGGACCTAGTAGAGTGATATGAGCCAATTTGGCACTCATAAAATTACAGACTCGAGACTTACAGGAGGGAAGACTGGATGACAATATACAAGCGGCGAGTGAACATAATTTAACAATCAATACACGGAAAAATGCAAGAATGGGATATAAGGTGGCGTTGAAACCACAGTAAGCATTAACAACAAATTTCATAAAGGAAGAGATATGTGACGTAAGGCTGGAAAACTAAGTACAACGCATAAATTAATTACAGGAGCATACTCACAATCGTCTCCAACTGGAATCTATGCACTAATATTAAACTAGTGTACTCAAGATGTGAAACTTCTCATCGTATAAAATTTTACTGAATATTGGATGAAAGCTAGTAATTCATACCTTGTCAAAATCTTTTACGAGATTAGCCTCCAGTGAAGCGTTGTTTTCATACTCTTGCCACAGTTCTTTAATCTCTTCAGCTGGAGAAATTATAATACGTGATACTTATATTGTCATATGAAAGCAAACTCCTTTACCAGAGTTTTTTTGACTCCTTTGCAAAGAATAAAAAGGTATGAATGAAATATAGAAAGCCTTGTTGATTAGATAAACAACCATAAAGGAATACCTCTCATCCCTCCACCAAGAACTTTGCACATTTCAGTCAAAGCAGCTTGCTCACGTCTGCTTTTTTCAGCCTTAGGCACACCATCAGATGGAGTTATATCTCCGACAATTGCTATAAAAGTTCAAAATTATTATCAAATGCAAAACACTCAAATTTATAGAAAATAAGGTGAAAATCTCAGTCCCAATCCAACCAAAAGAAAACGAAATAACCATGTCGAAGAAGAAAACACCAAAAGTGAAACTGATGAAGGTGATAAACCTACTTTTTACAACAGAAAATACTATGCCTCTAAGAAGTTTGGTAATATAAGTAAGTGGTTTAGTAACTACGGCGTATCAACAGTATTTACTTTACTTAGATAAACTCATAATGTCAGAGCTTGATGCTTCTTAGATCAATAGTAAACACCCCAAGGCCAAAGGTGTAACTACGTTGAATCAACAATTATCCCTTTTTTTCTTTTTTATGTTGGTTTGGTGTAGCATAATAACCTCTTTCCACAGCAAAGATTCCTGAAAAAGCATTATATACATTCTTGAACTCATCATTTTTCTTTTTTCTTGGGAGGGGGGGCTTCCGCAATGGCAATTTCATTCACCAGTCATATAAAAGAGTAATGTTGCAAATAATTCAGCTTTGAAGTTGAAAATAGAAACACCGAAATATCAGACAGATAATTTCGAATTTGGAGGCAATACCTTCCGCAATATCATGAACAATGGCCATCTTAATACACCTGTTACATAAATGGAGAAACACTATGATTACTGTCTACCAAATAACAGTTGGAATGAATATAAACATCCTTTTCTTATTGGATGAAGTGAACACATGAACATAAGCGTCATGAAAGTAAACTACAGAAAGAACACGAGATCGTGTTTGCATGAACAAACTTCAGGTTTCTCATTAAGAACTACAAACCACACTTAAAGCAATGATCATCAGTAGTACACCAGATTCTACAACCAAGCGAATTCTATGTTCAGTATGCAGCTCTGATCATTAATATATTAATCATACACCATCTCAGATCAATTTGCCTAGACGAGAAAGCAACTCAAAGAAAAATCTAACAATACCCATTCATATATTGATCAAACACCATCAAGTTGATAGTTTCTTTTTGTTTTTTTTGATCAGGTAAAGTAAAAATTTCATTAAAACTGCATCCGGTAGATCTTCTTAACATTTTCACTAACATTTTTTGCCCTACATTTCAAAAAGGAAGTAACGCAGATGTGTTAATACTTGGCTACTTGTCCTCTTCTCTTGCATTACAAGGGAACAGTGATAGTCACATCAGCTCTAGGCTGAGAATGGAGACGTTTGAAAAACAATGGAAACGGTTCTAATCCTATATTTGGCCATCCATTTCACAAGCAACATAGATGAAGAATCAATAAATGCATACAAACTTATATAAAATCTTGAAACAAAATAGCAAGAGCATTATCAGCTACCAAGTCCAACCTTTCCCTGTTAACGCCAGGAAGATCACCAGCAATCAGAGCCATCAAGGACATACGATACATATGATCAGCAATAGATTCAGAACCTTTTATCGCATGATTTACCCATCCCTTCCGCTTTGTGGTCTACAAAACAAGTAGAGGCATTAGGAGATACATCCTAGCTCAATTAAATATGGAAAACAGATAGTAAACAAATGCAAAAAGGGAAAAAAGATTAATAATCCATTAAGATAGCACTGTACAATAAAGAGGTAAACTAAGAAAAAACTATCAGCAGAAAAAATGGACATTATTTTTCTTTCATAACACCACACTCAGAGAAAGAACTAAAACCTTGAGTTTGAAGGGGAACTCGGATCGCCTAGAAAAAGATTCAATAAGTAAAACCTAATTTTGAGGGTAACGCGCACAATGTTCTACTTCCTTAATAAGCCTTTGTTTGCAAAGAGCAACATCATCAAAGTTAACTAATCATTATTGTTTGTTAAACATCGCACCAAGTAAGTCTCTTTTTGCTTGAGGTCTGGATATATACATCAATGCCTACTTATTTAGAGAATCAGATAGCATTACGAAGAGAAGACAGCAGGGAATAATTTTTTTAGATGGAACAATAATTCCATAATACAACTTCAGTCTTTCCAGTTGGAGATCAACTGCGCTTTAGGCTAAGCTGAAGTTTGTGGATTCCGGTTTTGAAAGGTCACCGCCTTTGCACAAAATAGTTGAAGATTTGAGAAGGTCAAAATGAGCAAAAAGTTACACTCTACCTTATAGCTCAAGAAAACTAATAAATGGACTACTTATATATACAAACTGCATTAGAATCATTTGAAGCAACGCAAAGTGACCTTTTCTTCTTAAGCTTAAGCTACATATTTGACTAAGACAGCTTCAGTTCAATGTCTAATCTCAATAAATAAAAGATGGAACAATCTATTATAGTCCCCAGGGCTTTGATTAAGTGGTAAGAGTGTGATATGTGGTTAGGCGCACCTGACAAGTTCGAACTCTTCCCCAGAAAAAGTTTGGTAATTAAGTGGAGAAGGGTAAAGAGGCAGGTCCATTACCCATAGAGTTCCGAAACATGCACCAGCTAATCCTTGAGGATTTCTCGGTTACCATAAGAAAATTGGAGAAAAAACCCTCTATTAGTTTAGTTTCTAGCAGGAAAAGTCTTGACTAGATATATGTACATTCTTTAAATCCATCAAACTACAAACTTCAAATAAATACAAGTTAATATAGCAAATTCCCAAAATCTCACTTCAATCCTAATAACAAATTAAGACTCTGTACTTCTCTCTGCAGTGTGCACCAAAAATTCATGAACTTAGTTCTTCCCTGGCAGGGGCAGAGCCAAGTGAGATCCAAACCCCCTTCGGCAAAACTTACGCATTTTCAAGTTCATATCTTTTTATGTATGTAAAGTACATGTTAAATCCCTTTGGCTTCTTCGTGCGTTTTCTTTGAACCACTGCTCCCGGTTAATGTTCACAACTCTCTCATCCACTACATCATACTTAGGGGTCAGTTTTTCCATGGATGATTCCAACAATACCCTGCCTCAAGCCACAACAATAAATGTGTTCTTACACATACATTTTCCAATTTTTTACAAGATCACAACTTTATCACATACCTTTATTTTATTTTCTCCTACAAGAATCATAGTAAGAACCTAAGTTGCTTTGAATCTCCAAAAATATTGCCGCACCTGTGTCGGATCCTTTAGAAATACACTATTTTTGGAGGATCCGACACGCACCCGAAGACATTTTCGAAGAGTCCGAGCAACTTAGGTAAAAACAGTTTTCCTTTGACTACAACATATTATCTTACATATGCATGGTAAGGCCGCGTACAATAGACCAATTTGGTCCACCCCACCCCGGACCCCACACATAGCGGGAGTTTAATGCATCCGGCTGTCTTTTCTTATAGTCAATCCCCAAAAAGTTGAGATTACTTACTAAATATGCAAACATCAATGTCCCAACCTCAAACCAAGTCATTCTTTCTTGGATAAACAATAGTCAATACACAGAAGTTCCCAAGTCCCAAACACAAACAAACAACTCCACATAAAAATCTCGCCTTTACAAAAAACACCACATAAAATCTCTCCTTTAGCACCCAAGGATGTGACCTAGTGGTAAGGTCTTCAGGTTCAAATCCCAACAGAGACAAAAAAAACGTTAGGTGATTCTTCCTATTTGTCCTAGTCTTGGTGGACAGAGTTACGTACATATTATATCTGCTGCTGGTGGAAGGTGGCATAAGTTAGAAATCATAACTTACGACTTTTGACTTATGTTAATCATTTTGCCTTAAAACCAACTACTCATTTGCACTTTTTTTAATTTATCCAAGCACTTCACTCAAACAACAACAACATACCCTGTGAATTCCCACAAAGTGGGGTCCGGGGTAAAGTATATGCAGTCCATACCACCACCTCACATGAAGTATAAAGGTTGTTTCCGATAGACCCTCAACTCAGGACAAATAACATAACAGTATAAAAAACAAAAAACATAAAAGCAAACAACCAAAAGGATATCAGACCGCTAGA
This sequence comes from Capsicum annuum, assembly GCF_002878395.1. Taxonomy (NCBI): domain Eukaryota; kingdom Viridiplantae; phylum Streptophyta; class Magnoliopsida; order Solanales; family Solanaceae; genus Capsicum; species Capsicum annuum. Next base: position 5,185,397 of record NC_061121.1, read on the forward strand.
TAATAAAGGAAACAAGACACCACAAGGTAATACTATAAAATAGTTATTCGAAATCATAGACATCACCAAAACACCATGCACACTTCTAGCTTAAAAACACCAAAAGCACTTCACTCAAACAACAACGTACCCAGTGGCGGAGCCAGGATTTTCACTAAGGGGTTCATAAGTGAATATAAAAACTAATCGAAGGGGGGTTCAACATCTAATATATATGCATATATATGCATCTAATATATAATTTTCCACCGAAGGGGGTTCGGATGAAACCCTAAGCCTAGTGTAGCTCTGCCACTGAATGTACCCGGTGTAATCCCACAAAGTAGAGTCCGGGGTAAAATATACGCAGTCCATACTACTAGATGAAATAGAGAGGCTATTTCCGATAGATCCTCAACTCAGGACAGATAACGTAACAGTATAACAAACAAAAAAACATAAAAGCAAACAACAAAAAGGATATCACACCTCTAGATAATAAAGAAAATAAGACACCACAAGGAAATACTATAAACTAGCTATTCAAAATCACAGAGATCACGAAAACACCACGAACAATTCTACCTTAAAAACACTTAAAAATAAACCAATCACTACAGCCTGTTAGTCAATTATACATGCATTGAAGATTACCTTAAGACTATGACACAAAGTGAGAAAATCAATAGCATTTGAAGCAGAAGTTGAAGCAGCATCAACACTATCATTCAAAGAATTCAGTTTTGATGACCCTGACCCGGAACCCGAGAAACTCGGATCCAAATTCAAAGAACCCGAAATGGGGTTCTTAGAACAACCCAAAACAAGATTTCTACATTGGGAATGGTGCAAAAAATGAATCTTTTTAATAGAAATTCGATTAAATGGAGTTGATGAATATGAAAGGGAAAGAGGATTTGGATTGGCTTTAATTGCCATCATTCTTGAATTTTTGAGAATTCTTTTCTGTTTGATTTGTTTCGATCTTAGGATTTTTTTTTATTTTTTATTTTTTTATTTTGCGTTTTTTTTTTTTTGGTTGTTGTTGTTGCTGCTAGTGTTGGGGGAAAAGGTTGGAAGGTCCGAAACAAAAGTGGAATCTGTTTTATTTAATTAATGGAAATGGGTCAAAAATACTTTTGAACTATTCGAAAGGGAGCAAAAATAGTACTTACTTCATTAGTTCTTTTGTTTAAAAATACCCGTCAATTAATTTATTAGCTCAAAATTACCCCTTTCTTTAACGATTGAACACCAAGCATTTCACATAGACAAAAAATATTACTACTTAGAGCGTTTATTTGGAAAATCGCTTACTTTAGCCGTTTGACCATGAAAACTAAAAAAATTTTGAAGTTGAAGACGGAATTGTGTTTGGTCATATTTTTTTAAAGATTTTTTTAGAATTTTTTTAAAAAATTAAATATAATTTTCTGCACTCAACTTTTAAAAATTATTAAAATCACTCAACTACTAATTTACCTACTAACATACAACCAAATGTGATTCTTATATATAGACACTTCCATTACTCAACCAAGTTTGCATTAACGAAGAAAATAGCCCTCGAGAACAAAGATTGACAACTAATGACTTTCTTAACAAGTATCAGAACTATAGGAGATAGAATGGTTGATTTAGATCATTTGTTAAGACGCATTATTAGACGCATCATTTGTTTTTTTATTTAGATCTTCTCATTTGTTCTCAAATAACTTTTCAGTTTTTCCAATTGCAAGAATTAACTCAAGCTGTTGAAACAAAATTGAAGAAAGATAATGCAAAAATGCAAAAATATTCAATCAGTCGAAATGCAAAAATTGAAGAAAGATAGAGTTGAAACAAAATTGAAGAAAGATAATGCAAAAATGTCTTAGATGCAATCTCAACCGAAAGATGATGATATTTTTATATTAATCACTGTTCAATCACCAATTATGAAAAAAATCATGATTGATTGCATCAGTGACTAAACACTTAAAATTTTTAAACATTATGAGGGCTTTGTGTAAAAATTTTAAAAATTGAGGTTATATGTAATAATAATAAAAACTGAAATTGGAGTTGGAAAATAATGAAAACAACAAAAATCTGTTTTCACTTTTCATAAAATAATTTTGGAATAATTTTAAAATTTTCATAGCTAAACACAACAACTTTAATAAAGTGAAAAAAAAATATTTTTATGCCCAAACGGCCCTCTTAATAACCATTAACCCAATATTAAAATCTGAATCTGACTCAAGAGACAAAAGTAATAAATGAATAAATCGATCAGTAGCCTTCATTGCAATAATCTGAAGCAGCATGAGATGCAGAAACTTAGAATTGTATAAGACAGTTGCATACATCAAACAAGGAGAAAATGAGAAGCACATGCACTTATCTGTTTGACAATTTTATATGCACTTACCTGTTTGACAATTTTGTATATTAGTTTGTAGAAGATATGACTGAGCTCCAATAATAGCTTGACAGTCATTCTCGAACTTTGCATTGTCAGATGAACCATTAAGCAGGTTATAAAGTACAATCCTGAATCTGAAACATTAAAAAGTAGCTTAATCTGATTATACAGACTAATCAAAATTCATGGGAACAGGAAACAAATCACAAGTGACCTGGAATATGATTCAGTGGAGTTAATATCATTTGAGACTCTCCATTTGTGTTTATTTAATCGATAAAGAATATAAGGTTGTTGGTCGATTTACCTATTTATTAATTTGCCTCTTAGGTCGAATCGAATTTTGAAATTGGGTTGATGGTAATTAAGTAAGAAATTTTCTATGTGGACGCTGAGAGTGACATTTTTTGTCCATGTGGCATGCTTGGTGTCCAACCGTCAGAGAGGGATAATTTTGAGTCAAAAATTTAATAATGGGGTATTTTTGAGACAAAAAACTAATGAAGAGTATTTTTGCTTCATTTCGAATAGTTTAAGGATGTTTTTTAACCCTTTTCGTTTAATTAATAATTCGCTTCTTACTTTTTTTAGTTACTTATTTTGACTTAACAAGAGTTTAAGAAAATAAAGAATTTAAATGTTGTGGTGCTAAATTAAGGTTGTATCAAATATACTAAAATATTTTTTAATATTGTGGTCTTAAACATATCATTTGAAAAGTTGCAATTACAGTATTACCAGAAAAGCAAAACGTCATTCTTTTTTAAACGAACTAATAAAAGCCGTCATTCTTTCAGAAACAGATAAAAAAGAAAAACAGGTCATTCGTTTTTAAACAAAGGGATAATAAGTTTCTCACTTTGCATAAGAAGTCAAACAATCATATCTGAAACTTGATAGATTCAGACACTCGCATTTAAAAGTTCGACATTGGAAGGAATAAACATCATATGTTTTCGACTGAGTCTGGAGCCAAAAGGGATATTTTTTAATTAAAAATACCAAAACGGATAATTAATTTTAAAAAATACCAAAACGGATAAATCGTTACGAATTCAGCGACTTATAAGTCGCCGGGCCCACAGCAAATAATAAATCGCTGGGTCAACAACGACTTACATGTCGCTGACAGTGAGGCGACTTGCTACCAGGATTACTGTTCCCATGTGAATTAAAAAAGTGTGCATCCTTGAATCAAAAAGTGTGTGCATCCTTGATTATATTCATGCAGCCTTTGAAAAGTAAGAAGATTCCTCCACTATTAATGTAATCCATGCAGCCTTTGAAATGTTTGTGCTGCATTTTTTTTTAAAAAGTACTGTTTGCACGTGAATAAATATTTGTTTGCATTTAAATTCCGACTATATATTCGGTTGAAAGTAATTCATATGTTCATACGAAAATTTTTTAAACTGAAAAAAGTTTACAAATATTTAATCAAAATACAAGTTAAGGCATCAATTATAAGGTATGTTAATATATAGTTTTTACGTTATTTTTATTGTGAAGTATAAAAATATTACATCGAGTTCTTAAACTTAAATTTTATATTCTTTAAATAATCTTTATTAATTTACTTTTGATCATAACAGATTGATTTTTTTATGTAGATATGAATCCATTATTAAAATTACAAGCAAAACATCGATCCCAAAAAAGTTGGGACATCGAGGGACAAGATATGTGTTTAAATACACGTCGTGTCGATACTGAATTTTGGTTACACATACGGGAGCGTCCATTGCATTATCGAATCCTTCAATATTTAAGTTTTTGTGGATTTAGAGGAATTGTAGAAGTAGGAAACATTCCATACGATGTTGGACTTATAAGTGCATTGGTTGAGAGGTGGCGCCACGAAACTCACACATTTCACTTGCGAATTGGTGAGGCCACTATTACATTACAGGATATTGAAATTATGTTTGAAATGGTTGTAGATGGGAATCCTATACATCTAGAAGGTTCTACCGATTTAGGAATTGTAGCTAGATGACAAATGATGCGTGACTTAACAGGATGGGAACCTCCACTAGATTGCTTTTGTGGAATTAGAAGAATATTTGTATCTAAATTAGCTGCATATGTAAAAGAGTTAGATGATATCACTGATGATACTCCCGAAATTGAGGTGCAACAAAGAGTTAGCTTGTACCTATTATGATTGTGTGGAGGTACATTATTTCCTGACAAGTTCAATTCTAAAATATCTTTGGGCTATTTAATCGACTTGCAAGACTTAAATGCAATGCCGACAAAGTCTTGGGGCGCAGCCTCATTGTCATTTTTATACTATTCTTTATGTCGTGCATCCATGTCTTCATCTAGCGATGCATATGGATTTCTTGCCTTAGTTCAGGTACGTGAAACTTAATATTTGTGTTTTAAAATTTGTACTACTTAATTTTATTGTGTTATTAAAATTAGTTGATTTTATATTTTTATAGGTATGGGCATGGGAGCGTATTATTCCACTTCAGCCAACACCGCACCCTCTGTAGACAAATCATCATGAGGCCTTGGCTCCACTTGCACGAAAGAGGAGACGAGGTATAGTTCATGGTAATGAGGCGAGAAACATACTTGCCATAGTTAGAGATGTCCTGAATAACCTGACTATTGAGCAGGTAATTGAAGTTTTAATACTCATGATTTGTCATATTGATAAAAAAAAAAATTATAATGTAAGAATTGAAAAATACCATATTTGTTACTAATAGATTTTCTTATGTATAATTTTAAGTATAATATTATATCTATTTGAAAAGAGCAATATAATTACTGTGTTTTATAACGATCTATTTATTTTATAGTTTATTTGGGAGCCCTATTAAGAAGAAATACGCAATGAATTGTCCGTGTGGTGTCAGAGGGGACAACCTATTTGGATGGCTAGAGTGTCACTTATTTGTGGAATAGTCCGTGAGTGGCATATGGTTGATCGGGTTGTTAGACAATTTGATTATCTCCAGCATGTACCTGAACCGTGTTCTCATTTTCACGAACAACATTTTAAGCGTGATAACCGAAATAGAATAACACAAGAAGTTTTAAATATGTATAACGAAACAAAAAAGTGTGGGATACACGTCGGGAACATATTTTTGAGCCTCATCATATAAACAATCAATTAGAGTATATTCATTGGTATTGTAATCATGCTCATATGTTAATTGGAAATCCAGAGCATGTTGTTCAAAGAGGATACCAACACATGGCAGGCAGACATGAGGCCTTGGTACGTATATTCAAAAAATCTTAATACATGTCAGTGGTCTTTTTAATACATGTTAATGATCATTTTTATTTTGTATTTTTAGGCTATGGGACATGAAACCATTTATCGGATGGTTCAATTGATATTACGTGATTCAAGAGCAACTAGTGAGAAGTATGGATTTGCATCAGAAGTTTCCCGTATTTCTTTGGAATCAATGAATTCTGCCTATCTAGGAACACGATTGAGCTTTGCTCCTAATTATGCACCACCGACTCAATCTGCGGAATTACCACCAGTGCAAGTTCGCCGTCAGGAACGTCAATATGAATCTAGAGATAGTACGCGTCAGGGTAGAAGAGGTGGTCATAGTAGTATGGCAGATCGTAGCGAAGAACCACATGATAATTTTGGCTTGTCTTTAGCTACTACTACCGAGGAGTATTAAACCACGTTTGAATTTGGTGAAACTTCAACGGCTGTCACTGATTTTTCACGCGAAGAAACAGTTGGTTTTGTAACGCCACCTGTTGTGCAATATGATTTTGTGCAATTACGTGAATTTCACCATGCTCCCCAACCCGGAATGCGTGAATTTTTCATGAATAACTCTCCATTTAATGAGGCGTTAAGCTTTTCTGATGTGAGTCGGTAATTCATATAATATATTTAATAATTTATGATCAATTAATTAATTATTATTTATTTAATTATATTTCATGTTATTACAGGCAACAATGTCCAATGCAGAAACTCCTCAACCACATGTATAATGTCATTTCTTAATTTACATACTTCATTTTATTTGTAGTCTTAAATAATCTTACCTTTAAAATTATTTTTTGTAGGTTACGAGAGAAGATGGTCGTTGAAGATCAACTAGGACACACGTACCAACTTATTGTGGCACGGGTAGTCATCATGATCACGTTGGGAGATAAAATTAATCAAAAGTTTTATTGGTCGTAGTTTCAAAAGACCAAATTTAGGTAGGTTGATTTTTTCTAGTGTAATTTAGGTAGGCTAATTTTTTCTAGTGTTATTTAGGTAGGCTAATGGTACATTATGTAATTTTTGTTATGTTTAGATGAATTTAAAGTTACACCGTCATAAAAATTTTATATTATTATGTTCAATTCCCTTGTCAAGACAACAAACATAAATTAGCTAGCAGTAGATTATTTTATAAGACATATTACATTAAAAATACTACATATAGACCAATAACACAATATAAAATAATAATATATGAAAGTCACAAACTACTGAGCTCGTCTAGGACAACGTGCCTTAGTGTGATGATTTTTAGCTTTGATACTTTTTGATACTTTTTTTAGTTTGGTGGCATGATTTGGTTTCGGACTTGCAAAAAGGAGGGATGTCTTTTTTTTTTTTGTCTTTTTCTTTTTATCTTTTCTTTTATTCTTTCTTTCCTATAATTCAATTTTGATTTCGATTTAGAGAGAGAAAATTTTTGTCATGATTCATGAACTAATGGACTCTCTAATTCTTTTCGTAATTGAAAATTCGAGGTTGAAATGTATATAGGATATTGTTATAAAGTACATTTTATTTAATGATAAGGTTATTAATCAACAAAGAAAAGTTAAAATTCTTAAAACGATGAGATCAATTCAAAGGCATTTATTTATTAGTTTTAGTAGACAGAATTCCAATGGTCTAATTTGGGATCTTAGGATAGATTTGACTTTATCTAACAAACATATCAAGATAAAGAGTATGAAAGGTCCCTTAGATTTATTTGTGATCGCTGAGGAGCCGTATGAGGTGAAAATCTTACGTACGGTTCTGTAATAATGATGGACACATGACGTTATCATTGACTATGATTATTAACAGTTCAAGTACAGTTAATATAGTGGAACCGTAGTCAAAATATAACCAAATTATCCTTATTAAAAGATCAAATGACATGTCGTAGAATGCCCAAATTACCCTTATTATACTGAAACCAGTATTTCTGTATAATAGAAATACTAACATTTAGTATTGTATAATATATGTTGGTATTGTTTATTATTGTCCATTTCTTCAAATAAGATATCCTTTTTTATACTCTAGGAGCATGATAAAATTTCACAATATAATGATGCTAGAATGATATTGAAACTAAACAATAAAAAATATCATGCATAAAAATAGTAAAGATGTAGAATTCTTCTTATAATTAATTTATTTTTACCATTCAAAAAGTTTATTTACATATATCATTGACCCTAAGATGTTCCATCGCACAAATCAAATTTTTTTGTTACAATAATAATTATTTTTCTATTAGTGTATACATGTACGAAAAACTATTATATATACATAAACTTACAAAATGATGAGTGTATTAGAAGAATTATATATTGCCTTCTCATTTTGATAGTATATTAGTAAAATTATCCATTTCTTTTTTCATTTTGATCGATCCCAAGTAACAAATCAATCATGCCGCACGTTATTTTATGATATATTTTACTTGTTGAAAAATTTATCGGAATATTTTGATTTTCGCAATAAGATGATTACTCCACAAATATATTTATAAAGAAAATATCAATATTGAGGATTCCACATAGAAGCAGGATTCTGGTGATACTAATTAAATGTTTAACATGAAGTAGGAAGGGAAGAAATTCATGAGAAGTTATGAGAAAATCGTGGTTTATGAAGATAAATCGATTATTAGTATGAATAATTAGAAAATTATGTTTAATTTACAATAGAAATCTGGACATAAATATTTGCAAATAAATAGGAAATTAACGAAGCAAGAAGCAAACAAAAAAATTTGGAAAATATTTTCCGAAGGAGAAAAAGGAATGATTTGTGCAATTCAATTCGGTTATTATTAAATTTAGTTAAATTTAGTTATAGTTAGTAGTTGAATCAGTTATGGTACAATCATTTTTTTTTTCTATGTTTAATTTTTTTTTTTGTTTTTAAAGTCAAATCTTTACAATATCATTAATTATATTCTTATTACATACTTAAAACTTTTAAAATTTTTATACTTCTTAAATTCTTCTTATTCTAATGCTTTTATATTTATTTTTAATTTTTTCAAATCTTCTTACAATTAAATTTAGTTGATTTAACATCTTAAATATAAATAAGCCATATAAATATATAGTATCCATATCACTAGTAGTGCAAGATCCTAGCTACTAATATATATCTACCATTGCCCATTGATCTTAGGTTTATATCCTAGCTCACGTTTAGTGGTCTAAAAGCATAGGATGAGTACTCTTAGACTATGGAACTATATATACACTTTTTAATATACTAGTGTAGGTGTACGCGCCTTGCACGTGTACCTTATTATATTGAGTTCAAACGTTAGAATATTTGTTTAGTTAATAAAGATGAATACAATAATTAAATTCAATATCTTTTGGAGAATTTATTTAATTAAACGTAACATTTACCAAAAACAATCTCAAAGCCGATCGACATTCATCTACCACCTGTAAACTGCAACAAAACAATACGATGGTAGAGACATCAAAACAATATAATTAAATCTAACCTTTACACAAAAATTTCCGCAAAGCCATCTGACACTCATCTACCACCTATAAACTATAACAAAATAATACAATAATAGCGATATCAAAATAATACAACTAAACTTCACCTTTACACCAAAAAAATTCTCAAAATAGAGATATAAAAATAATACAATTAAACCTAACTTTTACCTAAAAAAATTCTCAAAGCCGACCGACATTCATCTACCACCTGTAAATTCATCTACAACCTGTAAACTACAACAAAATAATACAATAGTGATCGCAAAGCTTCAGTTTTGATGGAATAATTCTTATCTGAGCGAAAATTTTGACACTAAAGAATGACATGAATGAAAACAAAGAAGATATATGTATATATATATATATGCACACGTTGAATTCTATTATATTGACAAAAATAGTGAAGAAGTTGAGTATTAGAAAATTAAGCATTCATCAATCTAGACATGCAACCAAATCAAGTTAGATGACCATCAATCATGTTTTCCTAATAAGTAAATAAGATTTTTCTCTAGTTTAACATATATCTCAATATTTATAGAAGTATTAAGAATCCTATTTTAGGAGTATTTTTCCATCATATTTTAGGAGTATTTTTCTAATTAATCAGTTCAAATGAAAATATTAATTGATTCTCCTTCCTTCCATATATTTTAGGAATCCCATATATTTTAGGAGCCTAGTTAATATAATAAAAATAATTAAATAATAAATTAAATAAAATAATAAAAAGACAGTTTTGTCTAAAGGAGAGTCTTTTAATGAAGGACAAAATGTCCAAATCACCTTTTTAAGGGCTTTCACACTTTTAATATACTAGTTTAAGTATACGCGCTTCGCGCGTGTATCTCATTTTAATGAAATTCAAATGTTACACTAAATAGGATATTTATTTAAATTGATAAAGATGAGTATAATAATTAAATTCAACATCTTTTAAATATGTAAAGATGGGAAATTTATTTAATTAAACCTAACCTTTACCAAAAAATTCTCAAAGCCGATCAACATTCATCTACCACCTACAAACTACAACAAAACAACACGATGATAAAGCTATATAAAACAATACAATTAAATCTAACTTTTACAAAAACAATTTCTCAAAGTCGACATACATTCATCTGTCACCTGTAAACTACAACAAAATAATATAATAATAGCGATATCAAAACAATACATCTAGACTTAACAAAAAAAATTCTCAAATCAGAGATACCAAAACAATACAATTAAATCTAATCTTTACCTTAAAAAAATATTCAAAGTCAGTCGACATTTATCTTCCACCTGTAAACTATAACAAAATAATACGATAAAAGAGATATCAAAATAATACAATTAAACCTAACCTCTGCACACAAAAATTTTTCAAAGTTGATCGACATTCATCTACGATCAGTAAACTATCATCTACAACCTGTAAACTATCACAAAACAATACACTAATAGAGATATTAAATCAATATAGTTAAACCTAACCTTTACCTAAAAAAAATCTTCAAAGCCGATCATCATTCATCTACTATCTGTAAATTAAAATAAAATAATATGATAATAAAGTTATCAAAATAATGCAATTAAAACTAACCTTTCAATTTTTGCCTGAGAGAAAGTTTTGATCCTAAAGGCCGGCTTGAATGAAAATAAAATAAGAAAATATAGTAAAAGTAGAAAAAGCTATATATATTTATATACACATACATACACACATGTTGAATTCAAGTTTAAAATAATTTATATACATTTTAAACCTTTTATTTTCAAAAATAAAGAAACTGTCCAAAAAAAGGACAAATTTATTATTTTAGTGTATATGTTAAATTCTATTTCAAATTTGGCAAATTTATAGTTATTTACCAAATATAAGGTACTATAATTAGGACTCTTTTAATAATGGTGATTTATAATTTTTCCAAAAATGTATATTATTTGTATTTATGTATAATTATAATTTAAAAATAAAAATAAAAAGATGATTTGTCTAAAGGAAAGTGTTTTAATAAAGCATAAAAAGTTTGAATCACTTTTCTAAGAATTTTTACACTATTGTATATTATATATATAGAGAGAGATTATTTTTGGTAAACTTTACAACAATGGTATTTTACGTAAGTAGTACCACAATATTAATTGCTCACGTAATTGGCCATTGTAGAATTTTCAACTAATTGACTTTTTTTTTAAGGATTTAGTTAAGTTAATATTTTCATTAATTTAAAAGTCTAAAATTTAAGGTATATAATTCAAAAAACGAAAGATTAATAACTAAATTTAAATGAATTTTAAGTTTTAAATATTAGAAAAATAATGAAAAAACAGTTTTGTCTATTGCAGAGTCTTTTAATGAAGGGCAAAAAGTTCAAATCACTTTTTCAAGTCTTTACACTTTTAATATATTATGTAGATATATAGATTATAGATTATAGATATAGATATAAATTATAGATATATATTACAGATAAATTATAGATTATAGAATGGTAAAGAGATCACAGGTTCAAGCCTTGGAAACAACCTCTAGTAGAAATGCAAGGTAAGACTGAATACAAAACACTCTTTTGGTAAGGCTCTTCCCCGGATACCTCGCATAGCGGTAGCTTTAATGCATCGGGCTGTGGTTTTAAACCAAGGTTTTGTCCAAAAAGGGTTGCCAATAATAGCTATTATTTGCACTAGATGGCCCGTGCCCGGGCGGTTTTTTAATTTTAAAGAAAGCAATAAAACAAATAGGTTTAAGGTTAAACCTACTGTATTGTGCCTTCCACAAATCTTGTATACAAATTAGAATAATTTGAAGATATCAGTGGTATCACACTGTCATAGACCACAAACAGGTAATATAACATGTATGAAGAAAACAACCATGAGATATCCACAATCCAAACCTTAGTCACTCGAGACAAAAATGACATCCCACATACATTCTACTTATAGTCTCATTCTTTTTCTTTGAAAAACCTGATTCTTAAAAGATGAATCCCAAGTCTGCAAGTTCTTCACATTTTCATGATCTCAGAATAGATGTGAGGTCGATAGATCAATGACGTGCAAAGGCAAGAACGAGTGAATCCCCCAAGCCAGAGGGATCCATTCGTCCTTTTCCTACATCCCTCAAATGTTGCCTACCATGATGAATGAGTTGATTTCCATTATAAAGCATCCCTGTTCTATCAGGATGCAAATGCTGTTCAAGATAATGCAATGCGTCATGAAAGAAGATTTAAATGGCCTTGGCCCAACCAGATGGGAATTTCTCAAATACTCCCCATCATTACTATCTGCGGGCTCGCGGTGCTGCTATACAAAGGCATTACAATCAATCAAGTGAGTCGGGGGTGGCTCAAGGGGTGAAGCTAGTAAAGAGGCCCCAAAATATTTTGTATCAATTTTATGATTTAAAATAATATTAAAGATTGTAAATATAAAAGGTACAAAATTTAAATTAATATAAAAAGAAAGAAGAACTATCTACTTTTTATTAATATATTTTAGAACTTTTTAGCAAATCTTCATATTAATAAATAAAATTTTCACAATAATATTCAAGGTAATGCATTACAAACAAATGACTAACATAGTATTAATTAAAATTAGTCCTTACTTTGATATTGTAACATCCCGCATTTCCGGCTAGAACGAAAACCGTCATTTCTATGCGTAGATGATCCAAAAGCCATAAATCCTATGCAAATTTGGCATGTTAGTCAATTTTGTAGTATGAGAACCTATTAGAGCATGAATTGAGATCATAGAGGTCCCCAAACTCAAGGAAGAGTTGAAAGCTTTCCTATCGTTCGAGTTTGAGTGAGCTACGAAACTTGGGTTAACTTCAATCGACCATAACTCTTTGTATATAAAGAATTAGAGGGCCTACTATATATCAAATGAAAGCTCTTCGAATTAGCTTTCTAAGGATACCAATTTCACCAAAATCTGATACCCAAGAGAAAAGTTATGGCCATTTTTGTGACTGAGACATTAGCATCGCGCGATTAGCGTGCGACACACGCTCTGTCGCACACACCCAATTTTCAGGTTCAGTTTTAGCATTTTTAAGGGCAAAAAGGGTATTTTCCACCCCCTATTCAGCCATAACATGAGATTAAATCTCCAAACACCAAAATAACATTATTTTCTCTCAAAATCACCAAGAACACTCCTTAGGGTTTCAACCCAAAAATCAACATATCCCAAGATTTAACCATAGCTTTTCCTTAATTCTTCAAGAATCGGAATCTCTATTGCGAGGGCAACAAGAAGCACCCATCAATCGTACGTATAGCATCCCTAACGCGAGAGTTCATTCAAAAGCTTCTAAATTAAGGTACATGGGGTTTATCCTAAAACTACATGGGCTTGTTGAAAACACTCAATTTTGATTTAAAGATCATCAAGCATGAATTTGTTAAAGGGGTTTTGAAATCCATGATTTTATTATGCTTATTGCATGTTTAATGATATTGTTGTTTTGACCTTTAGGCCTTATCCCCTTAAATTGATTTACACATATATGTATGAAGCTTGAAATTGAAGATTTGTTTGAGAGCTTAAATAATGAAAATCCCTCTTTTGTGATAACCTTATGTTTATGATCTTATGGTGATTGATTGAAATGCATAATTTATGGCTTGAAAATAGTTTACTCAAATACCATAGTACTTTGAGAATGTTTTAGAGCTTTAAGAGAGGGAGTTTCTTGATGTAAATATATTTTGTTAAAAGAGAAAGATTTGCACGAGATTAAGAGTTTGACATGGCCACCTTGCATCATTGAAAGTTTGATAAAGAGAGTTGCATACATGTGTTTACATGAGTTTTAGAGAAGGAGTTCTTTGAAATGATTTATTGATATAGTGGTCCCGAATTTATGTTTTGAAAATAAAGATTGTAATATGCTAATAATGGCTCAGAGATGTGACTTGCGAGTCAATGGTATCATGATACCATAAGTATGTATGCTATAACAGAGTATGTTTTAAGAATATATTTTTAGAGAATGCATGCTTTAAAGAGTTAAAAATGGGCTTAAAGCGGGTTAGGTGGTTACCCGAAGAAGTCTTGAGTTTAAGTAACTCTTAGCCTAAAACCGTGATTTGTCGATCCGAGTATATTATTTTTATGCTAGCGACGGCTGTGTGGCATAGTAGAGTTAGAGACTCCAACCCTTGAGGCACACTTAGGTTGGAGGCTTCCCCGCCGAGTCAATGGCGGATTCCATATAGCCCATGGAATTTCAGAGTTGTAGGGTGTACCACCTAGCGCAGAAGTAAAACAAAGAGTGTCACAGAGTTCAGATGATTTTTCAGAGTCTTTCGAAAATGCTCATGTGATTTCTTACCGTATGATATCTTTATGAACTATTTTAAATTGCTCTCATATATATTGAATATAAATTATTATTTTGGATTTGTTCTGCGTACCAGTACATTTGTATTGACCCCTACCTCCCAGGGTCTAAAGCTCAGTTTAGAGGTCCAACTAAACAGTAGAGTTTTCAGACAGCAGTGAAGTATGCAGTTGGTGAGCCTTCTTTATTCCAGAAGGCCTGCGTCTTTCAGATTATGTTATTTATTTCGGTCTAGGTCCACTGGGGTCCTTGTCCCAGTTTCAGGCAGTTGTCATTTGATTATGTAGTAGAGATTTTGCAGACTGTTCCAGATGTTATTTAGTTGATTTCGAATTTTATTCCTTATTGTTAAACTAAATCCAGAATATGACCATGTTTTTGTATTAGATTATATTTTTGCATCTTCTTTTATTATATGAATGTTGTGCATGATTACCAGATAGAGTAGGACGTCCAACCCTTTATGGTTCGGAATGTCCGTCACGGTCAGGCCCTAGTTTGGGTCGCGACAAACTTGGTATCAGAGCACGGTTCATGGTCCTAGAGTATCTGCAAAATCGCGTCGGGTAGAGTCTTGTATATGGGTGTGTAGCGCGCCACACTTATAAGCAGGAGACTACTAGGCGTTTAGAAATATTTCTCTTTTTTCATGTTCTAGTTCGTGCTATGGAGTCAGAATGTTCCTCTTTTATACTCTAATTCATGCTATGGTGTTGCCCATATGAAAGTAAAGTTATCCCAATTCCTTCCTTACTTTGATGTGCTCAGATATGTCTCATTGTTGAGGTGAATCAAGTACAAGAGTTTAGAATTTAAATGGTATGGTCCTTTCTGATTGAAACATATAAGATTTTAAAATTGTACAAGGGCTTAAGAAGAGTCCGTTAGTGCTTCAGAGTGTATTGATTCAAGTGTGAACTTTGATTCTGATAAAATCGTACTTTTCAGCCTACAGTATTAAGTGTATTTAGTCCTTTTCAAAATTTATGTTGCAGATGTCATGCCTAAAAAAAGAAATGATGCGTAGCAGAATGTTGGAACTGTATTTTCACCCGAATAGTAGTATAAGTTAAAGTGTTGTTGTCATGACCTATTGGTAGTGAGATTAGACCAAGAAGCTGGTGATATAAAGTCGCAAGGTTAGAAGTCAGAGTGAGGGTAACTTTTGTGTAAATGAATATTTTAGTTGAATAACCGATGTTTGAGGATGATTTACCCCTTTATAGTGATAGACTAATGTGGTAGCTAGTAGTATGTGTGGATTGTATAGTAGTCTGTGGGGAAAATGTTTGACTCAGATTTTTATTCATACAGAGTAAGATATGTATTCTTATATCATTGATTATTGTGTATCAAGTTTCTATCTCTTGTAATCTTGTTATCATTGTGTTGTTGAAACTCAAAGTCTAGTGAAGCCGTGTGGGGCTCTTTCGATTCACTAGCATAGTTGCCTTGTCATTTCTCTCATTTTCTTGTTCAAAACACAAAATCAAAGTCTAGTGAAGCCGTGTGAGGCCTATTTCGATTTACTAGCAACTTGTTGTTCATCTTGTTGTTCTTGTATTGGTTGGAACTGGGGCTTTAAAGGTATAATGGCAAGATAAGTGGTAAGGGAGATCTATTGAATATATGTATAGACGAATTTTTTTGCATGATATTAAGTTGGTAATGAATTGATACGTCCTTGTGTGTTAGTTTAGTAGAAGGTAGAGAAGGAGTTATTAGTTAAGGTGAATTGTTGTCTGCTTGAAGTATGAAAATGGCTAGATGAGCCAGTAAGTTATAATTATAGACTCATGGTTGTTTGTGGAATTTGAAGGTTGTCTAAATGTACGCTTGGGTAAGTAAATGTTGTGTGAGAAAGTCGTATAAGTAGATAAGATTGTATGGGGTTATAATGTAAGATTAAGGTTGACCATGTCTATTATGTAACTTTACCCCCCTTGACCTTTTTTTCATTGGTAGTTGTAAACTAGTACTACTTGTGAGAAGGTATGTGGTAGATTTTGGAGGTATAGTAGTAATGTCATAAAGGTGTTTTGGTCATGGGTAGTAGCTAGATAAAATGAGGTATTTGGGTAGAGTGTCCCAATTTGATGGACTAGTATATTATGTTGCATTCTTCATTGATGGTAGGTGATTGATACTAGACTATAGGCTTGAATTTAAATGTAGAATGTGGTTGTAAGAATAGTGGCATAAGATTAATGATGTATGTTTTGTGAGAATTGTGTGTAAGGTTGGGTTGCGAATCATGTTTAGCACTAGACATTAAGTTTGAACAGTTTATGTCCATGAAGGTGGATGTGATGATTTCTTGGTTAATGATACTAGTTATATGGAAGTGAGCTAATAAGCTTGAACGGTGTATGCAATCACTTAAGTTTATTTGATTCGTAATGAAGTATGATGTTGTATGTATGAAGTAGAAGTATGCCAAGGTGATATGAGGTTGCGGTAGTTTTCTAAGACTATTACATGTTGCGCGTGTCTAGTAGACATAGTAGTATCGTTGAGTTGCTAGGTAGAGAAAGACTTGTTAGATAATATGTGATGTTCTTGATAGCTAAGTTAAGAAGTTATGATTAATGATGTTGAGCCTTTTTGTATAATCTTGATTCTCATGGTTTAGAAATATAAGTTTGCAGGCATGATGCTGGTAGACTATGACAGAAGTGGTATGGTCCGTCAAATGTTTGGATATATCCATGTCTAGTGTTAGGAGAACTAAGTTGGTGAATGTTTAAGCTGTTATATGATGAATTTTGGGGTTATATAAACCTACGAGTTAAATCTTAGAAGGAGGTATTAGCATTGATTGCTATACATGAAGATACTGTCTTACAGGGTAAGTTTAGTTTTATATATATTGTTATATCCCCGACTCTAGGGTAAAGTGATTTCAGTTTATACCAGAGTGTATGTAGTGGTTCACAGACTTAGAGTAATGGCTTAAATCTAAGGGGGAGATGATAGAACGAGTAACGAAGTCAAGTTTTTAGATGCTAATAGATGTGACAGTAAGTGGTAGAATTGGCCGTGAGAAAGAACGATACTCAATCTATTCTTATTTCAGCAGTTTACTTCAGTTATTCCGATAGATACTCATGCTTTTATATTTCAGCTTATTGATCATAGTCTATGTTCATGCATATGATAAGGAATCATATACTCTCCTAGTTCCTAGTATGATGAGTTCCCAGTTTGTTTAGCAGTCAGAATCACTTTCCGAAAGTTATGAATTCCAAAAATTCAGGTTATGCAGTTCATGACTCTTGTGCACATGTGATACTCTTAATGATCAGTGAAAATTTAGATTTATATCAGATACGTCCTTATATTAGATCTCTTTAATGAGTTCATATCGTGAGTGCTCAATTCCTCACGCCTCAGTAGGGTATCAAGTTATGCTTAGTACTCCCCTCATATTTTGGATTTCGGTATTCCAATTTTCCAGTGACCTTTTCCCTTAGGTTAAGATAGTGATGATGAATAGTTGTCTATATGGGAAAGAGTAACGATTTCTTGTGGATGAAAGATGGTTGTATGCTTATTTGAGTTAAGGTAGTAATTGTGGAGTACGATTGAGGCCAAGTCTTTGATACATGTCAAGGTTAGTTGAAGTTTTATATGTTATATTTTGGAAAAATTGTTGTGTGCTTGTTTTATGTAAGTCCATAAGTTGAAAGAATTTTGAGGTGAAGTTTTGTGTATGGCTTGGTTAGTTGAGAACATCTTATGTGTATTATCTTAATAGTGCCGGGAAGTTATTGTGGATAGAAGTATTAGAGAATATGAGAAAGATGCTTTATGAGTGTTTGTTTAGAAGTGCATATGTGGGTATGAAGATAAGCTTGAATGTCATGTTTGTATACATACAAATAGATGCTTTGAGCGTTTGTAAATGTGTAATGCAAAGTTGAAGGTGTTTTCTAGAGTGGCAATAAGAATTATGTATGATATGAGGAATTGTGAAATGCAGAATGTACTGAATTCATGATTCAGACTAGTAGTACAGTATTATGTGGTGCGTCTTATGATTTTGAGTTAGGCTTGAAGGTGGTGAGGGGATTTAGTTCAGTTTAGACATTAGTAGATGGAAATATCAGCGGCCATCTGAGAAAAATAAGTGGAATCAATGAGCATGGTGTTTAAGGGGAAAATATAGTTGAGAGAGTATTTTAGAAGTGTGGCTAACCTTGAAAGTAAGAAGTTGCATTGCCTAAGGCCCGAAAATTCTATCCTAGCTTATGAGTCAAATGTCTATATTCCTTGCAATAGAGTAGTACCAAGGTTGTGATTCCTTAGTTGGATGTCTTGTGTAAATCATGCCTAAGATTATTTGCTCCCTAATGCTACCAGAACTTCTTTAGAAAGAGTGTTAAAGAGTTACTCCAGTTAAGTATAAATGTCCAGTATAATTTAGTCTGTGAAGCCAGCAATTCAGCTTAACAGTCAGGCAGACAAGTTACTGTGTTTTTTCCACCTTTTCACCCAGTCCTACTATCCGAAGTCTCATGCGTATGACCATCCTAAGAGATAATCTATTCCATCCATGTAAATTGCGAATTCAATTCAGTTCAGACATCATCTTTCAGACTCAGCTATGTAGTCATGACTCAGCTCACAAGAGTTCAATGCATAACCTCAAATTTTCCTAAGTATTTCAGCTCAGACAGTGTAATACCTTTGTACGATCTAAATCTTGTTGCCTCATGATTCATACATACATAAGTTATCACTTCCAAATCCAATGTGTGTGATTTGAGCATAAACACTTCAGTCGGAATCCTAAACTCTCAGCATGAATCAGCTCCTTAAAGCAAGTAAAGTCAAGTTAGCTCAGAATTAGTTTCATGATAGAGTGTTGTGATGACAACTTGGTATGCTGTATCCCTTCTTAGAAGACATATCATGTCCACGTTATTCCATTTCTGTAAGATTCAATGTTCCTACCCATCATTCGTGGATGAATGATCCCAAGGGAAATATAATGTAATACCCCGCATTTCGGGCTAGAATAAAAATCATCGTTTCTATGCGTAGATGATCCAAAAGCCATAAATCCTATGTAAATTTGGTATGTTAATCAATTTTGTAGTATGGGAGCCTATTTGATCATGAATTGAGATCATAGAGGTCCCCAAACTCAAGGACGAGTTGAAAGCTTTCCTATCGTTTATGTTTGAGTGAGCGTCGAAACTTGGGTTAAATTCAATTGACCATAACTCTTTGTATATTATAAATTAGAGGGCTTACCATATCAAATGAAATCTATTCGAATTAGCTTTCTAACGATACCAATTTCGCCAAAATCTGATACTCAAGCTAAAAGTTATGACCATTTTTGTGACTGAGAGAGTAGCATCGCGCGATTAGCGTGCGACGCACGCTCTATCATACGCAACCAATTTTTAGGTACTGTTTTTGCATTTTTAAGGGCAAAAGTGGTATTTAAGCCATAATACAAGATTAAATCCCCCAAACACCAAAATAACATTATTTTCTCTCAAAATCACCAAGAACACTCCTTAGGGTTTCAACCCAAAAATCAACAAATCTCAAGATTTAACCGTAGCTTTTCCTTAAATCTTCAAGAATTGGAATCCCCATTGCGAGGGCTACAGGAAGCACCCATTAACCGTACGTATAGCATCCCTAACGCGAGAGTTCATTTAAAAGCTTCTAAGTTAAGGTACGTGGGGTTTATCCTAAAACTACATGGGCTTGTTGAAAACACTCAATTTCGATTTAAAGATAATCAAGCACGAATTTGTTAAAGGGGTTTTCAAAATCCATGATTTTATTATGCTTATTGCATGTTTAATGATATTGTTGTTTTGGCCTTTAGGCCTTATCCCCTTAAATTGATTTACACATATAAGTATTTGTATGAAACTTGAAATTGAAGATTTGTTTGAGAGCTTAAACAATGAAAATCCCTCTCTTGTGATAACCTTATGTTTATGATCTTATGGTGATTGATTGAAATGCATGATTTATGGCTTGAAAATAGTTTACTCAAATACCATAGTAGTTTGAGCATGTTTTGGAGATTTAAGAGAGAGAGTTTCTTGATGTAAATATATTTTGTTAAAAGAGAAAAATTTGCATGAGATTAAGAGTTTGACATGGCCACCTTGCATCATTGAAAGTTTGACAAAGAGAGTTGCATACATGTGTTTACATGAGTTTTAGAGAAGGAGTTCTTTGAAATGATTTATTAATATGGTGGTCCCGCATTTATGTTTTGAAAATAGAGATTGTAATATGCTAATAATGGCTTAGGGATGTAACTTGCATGTCAATGGTATGACAATACCATAAGTATGTATGCCATAACAGAGTATGTTTTCTGAGAATGCATGTTTTAAAGAGTTAAAATGGGCTTAAATAGGATTAGGTGGTTACTCGAAGAAGGCTTGAGTTCAAGTAACTCTTAGCCTAAAATCGTGATTTGCCGATTCAGGTATATTATTTTTACGCTGGCGATGGCCGTGTGGCGTAGCAGAGTCAGAGACTCCAACCCTTGCGGCACACTTGGGTTGGAGGCTTCCCCGCCAAGTCAATGGCGGATTTCATATAGCCCGTGGAATTTCAGATTTGTAGGTATACCACCTAGTGCAGAAGTAAAACAAAGAGTGTCACAGAGTTCAAATGATTCTTCAGAGTCTTTCGAAAATGCCGATGTGATTTCTTACCATATGATATGTTTATGAACTGTTTTAAATTGGCTCATATATGTTGAATATAAATTATTATTTTGAATTTGTTCTGCGTACCAGTACATTTGTATTGGCCCCCTACCTCCCAGGGTCTAAAGCTCAGTTTAGAGGTCCTGCTAAACAGTAGAGTTTTCAGACAACAATGAAGTGTGCAGTTGGTGAGCCTTCTTTATTCCAGAAGGCGTGTGTCTTTCAGATTATTTTATTTATTTTGGTCTAGGTCCATTGGGGTCCTTGTCCCAGTTTTAGATAGTTGTCATTTGATTATGTAGTAGAGATTTCGCAGACTATTCCAGATGTTGTTTAGTTGATTTCGAATTTCATTCCTTATTTTTAAACTAAATCCAGAGTATGACCATGTTTCTGTATCAGATTATATTTTTGCATCTTCTTTTATTATATGAATGTTGTGCATGATTACTAGATAGACTAGGACGTCCGGGCCTTCATAGTTCGGGATTTCCATCACGGCCAGGCCCTGGTTCGGGTTGTGACAGATATATAACAATATTTCTATGTGAAGTTAAATGCTTAACGTCTTCTAAGAATACTACACTGAAAAGTAGCACTAGAAAAATACAAAGTTGACTTTAGGCCATTAATTTTATTGAGATAACCTTGCCTCAAACGGTTAATCTCACAATAGCACCACTCGACCGAAACACCCCACAAAATCTAAACCTAACACTTAAGTCATCTTAACCACTAATCAATCTAGAAAAAGAATCTCAACCACTAATCAATCTCAACAAGCTCAACATCTCAACCGCTATTCAATCTCAAAAAGAAGAAAAAGAAGAAAAAAAAGAAAAAGAAAGAAGAGTTTAGTTGAACGAAGAAAAGAAGAAATCTACAAAACAGTTCTACCTAAAATACTTGAGCAATGCGCATTCCACCAGAAGGCTCAAAACCATAATAGCAAATGGGTTGTGGCTTCTTTGCCAAAAGATTCATTAACTCATCCTCCTGTATGCATTCCTCCCCAATACTCTTAACAGTCTTGAACTTCTTCAAACTCATCCTAAAACATCAAAATATGAAGAAAAAAAATTCAATCTCACATATGAACAAGACTAAGAAAACCAAAGAAATGTTTTCATAGATAAAAAAAATATGCGATGTCACACCTTTCACTATATCAAACAACTAATCCTCTATTCTGAACTAAGTGGAACATCTATATGGATCCTCTATATCTATTTCGGAATATCCAAAATATCGCCACCCATGATGGATCCACCAAAAATATGCTACTTTAGAAAAATCCAATACACACTCATCGAAATTTTTCTAGAGTCCAAGCAACATATCTATAAAATACCAATACTTCAATAACTAACCTCCGTTTCTGTTGATGAAGTGATCTGACGGTGCAGAAAAATCCAATATTGTTAATATTGTATGCTGCTGATGCACCAGATTGGAGCTCTTTTGTTCCATTGAGCCAATACGGAACAACGACGTTTCTCACTCTATATTTAAGTGTAAAAAAGTAAGTTTTTTAAAAAATATTGTACATGTTATAAAACAATAAAGAACATGAAGAGTAGAAAGAATAGAGATTTTTATTTCTTCTCTTGAGGAATTCTTGAGGTGTAATTACAATAAAGGAACCCTTCTATTTATAGAGGAATTTACTCCTAGTCTGAGTAAAAGATATATTATTCAAATCCTAATAGATATCAAAGTAGATCTTGATAGACATTTACTATAATGTAAATACATTTATAACACTCCCCCTTGAATGTCTAATTGGTAGATAATGTGTCTCGTTAAAACCTTACTTGAAAAAATCCTGTAGGAAAAAAATCTAGTGAAGGAAAAAGAGTACACATCTCTAATAATACGCATTTCAGCTGCCTCATTAAAAACCTTACAAGAAAAATCCTTTGGAACAAAACCTCATAAGAAAAAAAAGAGTACAACGCGTATTAACTCCCCTAATGAGAACATCCTTGAACCTTTGCATCCCGATCTTCTTGAAAGTTACAGTTGAAGAAGACTTGGTGAATAAATCAACTACCTTGTCACTTGAACGATATGTTGCATGTTAATATCACCATTCTTTTGGAGATTACGTGTATAGAAAATCTTTTGACAAAATATGCTTCATTCTATCTCCTTTTATGAATCCTCCATTAAGTTGTGCTATGCATGATGCATTTTCTTCATAAAAATCATGAAACTTTATCATATTTTAAACCATATTTTTTAATACGATGTATCGTGGACCTCAACCACACACACTGTCGATTTGTTTCATGAATAGTTATAATCTCGCATGGTTCGATGAGATGGCTATGATAGACTGCTTTGTATATCTCCAAGATATGACAGTATCCCCATATGTGAACACATTGTATGTTTAAGATCGAGATTTATGCTGGGTAAATAAATACCCAGCATCAGCATAATTAAATGTCGGGACTGCAAACTTTAGAATAAAATAAGATCATGTGTTTGATCTCATTTTGATGTCTCCTAATAGTAGCAGAACTATATCTTGCTAACAAATTAACTGAAAAAAACTATATCAGGCCTTGTAATGTTTACAAGATACATTAGTACACCAATTGGACTAAGATATGGTACTTCAGGACCAATCCAATTCGGTATGTTTCACATTTCAACAAATAATCTTATTGCTTTTGAAAACTCTCCAAGAGTTTCAATGATTTTCAAACCATCAATTTTGTCACTCATAAGGATAATAATAAACAAGTTTCCCAGACTTTATATGCTTCAGGCATTTTGAATCCTTTAGGGATTTTCATATAGATTTTTGTCAAGTGACAATATCAATATGTGTGACATCTTCAAGTGTTTGGACTGCAAATCAAATAAGTGTTATGCTTATCAAGATGCATCCTTTCATTTCACTTGATAAATGTTTCTATATCAGCATGCTTAAATTAACGTAGAATTCAGATCCTCATAATCTTTCACAATATTACACCAATATTGTATAAAAGATATCGTCGATGGTTTCTCATTTTGTATCGGCTCGCAATATGACATAACATTTTGAGATCTCATCACTTCATTATTTTCAGGTACCTGAACCTCTCATAAGGTTTCATGAAGTGTTATGTCGTAGAAATTGCCTTCCTATTATGATTATTTGCTTCTTATCCTTTTCAAGAATTATTTCATTTGGAACCGATTGGTCTACCACGCTTCACGCATGCATAGACTTTGTCCTTTATGGACGCAAAATAGGAGCACTTGAAGCTTAAATATGAAATGATTTCGGCATTTGACTTAAATTATCTTTGAATTAGGATTTGGTGATAGTTCTAACATATTTCATAGCTGCTTATAATCTCCCCTTTATGTTAGAAAAACTAACATACATCCTCTATCTTCTTTGAAGAATCCATCTTTGTGCATCATGGTATATTCACTAATCGTGTACCGCACATCAAAACTATTAGATGAAATAGTTGGTTCATGACCTTGAACCAATTGAGGGGGAAGAAATAATCATAATTTATTGGTCTAATGAATACAAGTGTTATTGTATGCAACAGATCATATTTCAGACCAACACATGAAACTTTGTTCTCATTAGAGATGATTTAACTATTTATCGAAGGCATTCAATGCCAAACCATCATCATCAAGATAACTTTCTTGATTGGACAATCTGAAAATTATATTCTTAACTCAATTTTATTGAGCAAGCAACTTTATGAATGTCAAACTGCAGGTTGACAATGAATGTACATGTGATCATCTTATTGATGCATCTTTTCAACATATCACATGATAGGTGAGCGGGTCCATATTCACCTTTCATATTTTCCAGATTTAAGAAATTCAATCCCAATATTAGTTGGTTCAACCAACTTATCACGAGAACAAGCTACATAAACAATTCTAGAAGGATCTTCTAATTCTTCAATACATGTCTAGTATTCAATATGCACATTTTCGAGATGTCACAATAATTCATATCAATTTATGAACTTTTATTCTAGTAAACTCCAAGTTTACCATGACATGTACATTTTTCTTTAGTAAATTTCAGATTTACTATTACATGAATAAGTTACAGATTTATTACTTTAGAAGTAGATTTCGAAATAACTCTTCTTAGTTATTCTGCTTCATTCGGAGGTGAGTTGTGATACCATCACAATCAAGTGCACGTTTGCATTAATAAGCTTCTCATTCCTCAGGAATGAAATATAATTATGCCTTAAGTGTATCAAATTATGATAGCTACTACAAAAGTAAATTGGGGCATACATATGATTTATTGCTACCACATTCAATTTAGGGAATAGAGCATATCAATGGAATATATTTCATGACTTTTCATCAAATACCATAATATCATCAATACATGCATTGAGATCCAATCTCAACATCTTATCCATATAAAGGCGTCTTAAGCATAAATTGATGGAATTTGAACCCAACATATCATCATCCCTTTTGATAATATTGTTCTTGAGGAATAGATTTAAAACATAAATGGTTCCAAACCAATTATTTTCCTCAAATCCAACAATAATTATGTTATTAGTAGCAAAAGATAAATAACATAAGAAATTACTAACCTTGAAATCCTTAAGATTTATAATCTCACTTTGTTTGGCATAATCTCACCTCTCGTGCTGATAACGTATTATGAAATATAAAGAAAGAACAAGAAGAATAAATAGAGAATAAAGAGAGTGATTCTTATTTCTTCTCTTGAGGGATTCTTGAGGTGTAATTTACAATGAAGGAACCCTTCTATTTATAGAGGAATTTACTTCTAGTCTGAGTAAAAGATAGATGATTCAATTCCTAATAGATATCAAAGTAGATCTTGATAGACATTTACTATAATGTAAATACATTTATAACACTACACCAATAAATGTAGGCTATTCAATTTTTTCTTTTTCAACTCTTATGTAAAAAATTGGATAATTTGCGATAACAGATCAATTTTACCCGGTAATATAAAATATTTTGTACAATGACAGTGCACAAAACTTAAACTCTCAGTATATTGTTTTAGGCTTAATTCATCATCGATAAGACCCTAAACTTGTTTCAAAATTTCACTTAAACTCCTCAACTAAGACTTATACTTATCAGGCTCCTAACCCACTCGAAATTTGATCCACATAGACCTTTTTTCTCACATGGCACCAAGAGTGAAAATTACTCAAGGTAGGCACGTGAAACATTTTGGATTTTTTGACAAGCCAATAAAAAATTGATATGTCCACCCAAAAAAAGCCAAAATTCAAATGTAAAAAACACATCTTTTTCATTAATTTCTTTTTTCCAATCTCTTCCTCTTTCTTTTTCATTTTCTTTTTAAATAATCTTTTTCTCTTTCTCCTCTTCATAATCAACTACAACTCTTTGCCATGTTTTCCTCTTTCTTTTTCATTTTCTTTTAAATAATGATAGAAGTGAAGGAAAAATTAGCAGTGATTGATCATCTTATTAAGGAATTAAATGGCCCCAACTATGAAAAATTAGATTATATCGAAGGTTTTTTCTTCTTGTGGAATCCAACTAAGTTTCCGCTTATTATTTTCAATCCTAGTACAAGTTAAGTAACATCTCTTCGGTGCTGAAATTTTGAAAAGGATGGAATCAATCAGTACCATATTATATTGGGTTTTGAGCCGGGAGTAAAGAAGTATAAAATTTTAATGATGAAATTTTCTGGCCATCCACCGTCGTATATAAGAGATTGGATTTCACTTTAGGAACAAGTGATTCATGGCAAGATATAAAACCAACAACCAAAATTTCTAGAATACCATTCTTGAAAGGAGTTTGCATTGGTGTTATTTACTTCGTTGTTTGCTCTAATATCATTGGAGAATCTTTTTAATGGCAACATTTAATGTTAGAACCAAAAATTTTAGAATTATCTCATTGTGGAATAAACATGGACTATATTCTATCGTAGGCATGTTCTATTTTAGCCACTTGGTAGAAATAGAGGGAAAATTAGCAGTTGTTGATCTTTCAAGAGGAGAAATGGGAGAGATGATTTTGAGGATTTGAACGGTTTGGGGGTGGGTTGCTCCTCGACTTAGAGAACTGTTTTCAAATCACACAAGCAACAAGAACTAAGAGATAAATGCAGTAAAAAGTACACGAGAGCAGAAAGATCAAGACACAGGAGTTTTATGTGGAAACTCCTTGCTCAAGGGAGAAAAAACACGACCTGCCTCCAGGATTTCAACTCCACTATATTTAAGCGACCCCTTAAATAGTCTCCATGGATTAGCCTCCCAATTCTTTGTTTGGATTAGCCTCCCAATCCTTTGTTTCCTAGCAATAACTCTATTACGAGGAAACCAAGCAGTAACTATACTGCTTCCACCTCCAACTACCTCTAACTGGACTTTTCAAGCTAACTCTAGCTTGACTCAATCACCTAATTCTAAATGATTACAAAAAGAGATGGTACACCACACCTACTGACAATCATAAGCAGCGTAGGCAGACTTTTAGATACAAACTTACAAAGGCTCAATTATAACAAGAAAGTAAAGATCGACTCGCTGAACAACAGTTCCTTGTTACAGTTTTAGCCTTTGATTACATTGCTGCTTCACTTTAGAAAGATCTTTAATTATAACTACATGGAAGTAAAAGTTTTCTTGTTGAGGAAGATGAGCATTATATGTTGTAACGCAAGAAAACCTAGAAGCATTTTCATTGGTTGAGGCAAAAAGGTGGCAGAAACTTTTCACCAAATCTTGTATTATGTGTCAGCTGGAAAGTTGAATGTGACAGCGACAGGTGAGCCCAGTATGTTCCCTAATTCGAAGAGGCCTTTGTCATCACAACAAAAGCTTCAGTGAACAGGTCCCAAAATATGAATTTATCAATCATCAAAACCAAGGACTTAATAATTTCCTCCTTTTTGGTGATGACAAACCCATACAATTAGATCAACATACTCAGTATCTTCAATCAATATCTACACAACACAGCCTATCCTTTCAAAAACACACATAAGTTACAAAATTACATGCCAGACTAGTTCTCCCAACCAATTCCCTCTATCACTGATGCCTATGAGAATACGGGCATCCTCCATCTTATTCCCCCCATTAATGAGCATTTAGGTTCCCCCTGAATAAGAGAACCTCTGTCTGTATAAGCACACTTCACATACTACATAGCTACAAAGCTACTACGCATTTTTGCACAACAACATTCTACATATATGCATATACATATCTACAAATACAGTCTATTCCCCCCTTTTGACATCATTAAAAGGTTAGGCAGTAAACCATGCATAGATAAGTCACACATGTTAATTCATGGCCATTGAGGCAACACAACATGAGCAAAAAAGAATTAGACAGTAAAAGTGAGAAGATTACAAAAGTAAGACAACATTTAGAGATTAATAATTAGTAAACAATTAGTACCAAATATTATTCGAAGAAAGATCCAAACACACAAAAAAACAATAGTGCCCATCACTCATCAAACGCAAAACCAGAGTTAAGAAAAACAGAGTACCATGGGATTTAAAGGGATGGGAAAAGGAGTAGGGATTATAGTGAAGGGAGATTAGGAGGAAGTTGTTGTAGCTCGATCCAGCTGCCTAAGGAGTAAGTTCATTCTTTCATGTTCTGCAGCATAAGCCTCAAGGATTTATTGTGTTAAGGAGTCATTCTTTTCGGTCATGACATCAATTCGAGTTTCTAACTTCTTTACCTTCTCATGCAGAGCTGCATTATCTACTTTTAACTCCCCACTGGAATTATCTGCCTTATCTATTTGAGTATCTGATCCTGTCTTTAATGCAATAATCTCAGCATATTTTTGAGCTACTATTGTTGTAAGGACTGTTACCTCTTTTTTGAACACCTGTTGTACTTCAATCAGCAATTAGGCTTCTTACTCTCTCTCTTGACAATATAGTCATTTCTTCCAGGGTGGTAAAGTTGATGATCTGCTTCACTGACCTTGTATTTCCTTTTCCATATTGATAAAAAAAGTAGGCAAATACTCTATTTAACCAAAAACCATAAGGTAAGGCATGATTTCCACCATGTGCAAACATAACTGTATTCAAATACTCAATAACAAGCGCATAGAGGTTCAACTTCTGATAAGTTGACAATATTTACATCAGATAAAGATCAGGGCCAGTCACAGTACCCCTCCTTTCAGTTGGGGACAAGAGCCTTGTGTGGTATTCAATAGCAGCTGATATTTCCCCTTTAAAGCCCTTTGTTGATAGAATTAATGTTCAGATTATCAAGATCACTACACATTTTCAGGAAGTGTGCAGATCTTTCCCTTAATTTAATAGTCTTGATCCTGTAGTAGGAACCCCAAGGATCTCAGAAAGGGTATTCTCATCCAACCCCATACCCCCATTAATTTGAGATGTTATATATGAACCATCACCATAAATTACCGGGTTATGATAAAACATTCTTACGTCTTTCTTATGTAGCTGAGGATAGGTAACTTAAAAAAAATGTTCCCAATTTTGATACTTCATCTAATGAAGTAGTTCTTTCATACCAGGCATGTCAGTAATGGTTGTATTAAACACTCTTCCTCTCAGAACTTCCTGAGTCCTAAGAACTTTTTGTCTAGCCTTCCAAGATACAACCTTCTTTAAGACCGACAAGACTTTCCTTAAAGACCCGATTTACCTTATAGTGGGTTTGAAAACATTCAAAGTTCTTGCCAACTTTAGACTAGGACCTGATTTTTTGTCCTCAGCATTGACTGATCTTCTCCTCTTACCAGTGATGCAGGCATCCGACTTTTGTACTAACAAACCCTTACCTTTACTTTGTGAAGATGTGCTTACTTTCTTCACTTTCTCTTAAGTTAGAGCAGTATATTTTTTGACATTAGATCCATGAAACTCATCCTCCGAGTCACTTGATCCTTCAAACATCCTTTCGATCTCACTATTCGTATCATTAGTGCCTGGTTCAGCTATATCAATTCCACTTTTATTTGGCATTCTTATTCTTTTAGTACTCCTTTTTTCTCTTCTCCAATAGTTCCTTTACTATGTTCCTGGCACTAGGCTTGGTTGAGAAAGTAGATATTTTCTTTGATGTTCTATACGACAGGGATTCATTATCCTTAATCCCGCTTCTACCTAGGTTACCCCCAAGGTCAACAAATGGGAGCACTATATTTTCTTCTTTTATATCTTCAAGGTAATCATTTTGACGTCTAGTAAGTAGGACTAGTGAAACAGAGGGGTTATGAACTTTGGCAGATTGCCAAATAAAGAAAGGAATGTATTAAGTGATGGCAAATTGTTCTTCAGAAAGGTATTGAGGAAGTGTCCATTACTTTTAAAGAAAAAGAGACTCAGTTTTCTGGGAAGACAAAGAAGATGGGGAGGACATCTTTTTAGAGAAATTTTAGAACACGGGCAATTCAAGCCTTTGGGTTTTTATGAGTGATTTGGAAACTGGTATGATTGAATGGGGAAAAATTTTAAAAGAGAAAATGAACGAAATTTGAATTTTATATAGGTTTCAAAGGAACGGTTGAGATTAAAGGGAACAATGTGTTTAAAAGACGCGTCCGTCGAGTTTGTACATGAAAAAACTTTTAGAATGGGCGGGAGAATGATGTGGCACCATTGTTAATTTTCACTGAACGGTTATTTTTATGAACAACAAGTGGTACTGATTTGATTAGGGACTAGATCCTTGAGTGATGACTAAGTTCAATTATCTTGTGCTGTCTCAACACCTTTTTTACATAATTTCTTTCTTGCCATGGGTGTATATCTGCAAAGATATGAGACTGAATTAGACACATAGAGAATTATTCAACCTGGATACCTACTTACATTTAATAGCCATTGAATAAAAGTCATGGGAGTTCCCTTGTACTTCACTCGGTTTCCCTATTTCTGAGTTCTTTTTAACCATTTCCCTAATGTCATTACCAAGGATGTACTAAGGATGACTTTCTCGAAACTCCAAGCAACCTCCCCATTTAATAGACTTTTAGAGTCATCCTGGACTTGTCTGATTCTATTGTTAAATTGAAATGTCTCCATTGAGGGCATTCAACAAGAGGTAAACTTTTATTTATGAGCCCTGAACAGCCATTATCACTAACTTGAGATAGTTGCTTCCTCTTGTTCTTTCCTTCATCATTATTCGTTTGTTAGCTTTGGGAACCCATTTGAGTCTGAGTTCCTAGTAAGATGACAAGGGAAAGATTAACCTCTTCTTAGTCCGGGGTAGCAGTCCCTTTAGGAGCATTGCAGAGCCTTCCTTCTCCTTCAAGACTCCAGACTTGGAAGAACACTCTTTGTTGAGGTAACTATCCTTTACGTATAGAGTACATGGGATAATATTATTACTTCTTGTAAGTTTGATTGAGTGGATAAAACCATCTTTTTGGCTGTTAAGATTTGTTACTGCTTGAGAAAAACCAGTCCACTTGCAAGCTTTCTTAAGATTAGTCTTAGCTTAGGTAAGTTCATCCTCAAGGATAGTATTTTTGTTCATTAAAATTGACAAATCAACCTTTGCATTTGTCAAATCTTCTTCCAATTGAAACTGAATTCTGCTCCCTTTGCCTTTACCCTTGAGATCCTTCTTGGAGATCTTATCTATGGTCTGGTTCAACTCATTATTTTCACACGTAAGGGCCATGCAGGTTGCTTGTTGCTCTGTTATTTGAACATTTGGTTTCGTTGTTTCATTTGCACACTTTAATAATTCTTTCATCAATCTTCTTCTTTCAATTGTGAGTTCAACTACTTGAATGCTCATCTTAATGATCTCTTTTTCATGACTTTCCTATACCTCTTTTAGACCCCTTTTATCTTTGACAAGATTATTTAAAGAGTCAATTAGTATATAGGAAAGAGATCTAAGCTTACTCAGGGAGTACTCTTCTAAACTTTCTTTGATATCATGGAGAGTGGTGAGTTTGCCTTCACTTTTACCTGTGTCTGTCATCAAAGAAAGAAGTGCACCAGAGGTTGCCACCTTCTCTTCTACAACCATGATAAAAGTGTCTTTCTTTTGCTCAAACTCATCCGAGTCACTTGATGAATCATTCCACTAAGCTACAATCACCTGACTGGCAGTTTTGTCAGCCTTAGTTTTCCATCTACGCTTCTTGGTGATCCTCTGATCCCTTTTTTTTGGACAAATCCTCAGATCTATCCAGGGCTTCAATTACCTTTTTTGCAATGCGAGTTGTTTCACTAACTTCTGAGGTGTGAGTAGCTTGTAAGGCCTATATTTCTCAGGATCCTTCCAAGGTGTTAGCCTTATTATAGAGGACCCTCTCTAATACCAAATGAAGGGTTTTGGGCTAAGTTGCTCCTCAACGTAGAGAACTGCTTCCAGAATCACACAAGTAATAAGAACTAGGAGATAAATATAGTAAAAAGTACATGAGTGAAAAAAGATAAAGACACATGATTTTTATGTGAAAACTCCTTGCTCAAGGGAGAAACAATCACGACATGCCTCCAGGATTTCAACTCGACTATACTCAAACAACCCTTTGAATACAGACTCCAAGGGTTAGCCTTCTAATCCTTTGTTTCCTAGCAATAACTCTATTATGAGAAAACCAAGCAGTAACTCTACTACTTCCACCTCCAGCTACTCTAACTGGACTTCTCAAGCTAACTTAATCTTGACTCAATCATCTAACTCTAGATGATTACAAAACGAGATGGTACACTACACCTATTGACATTCATAAGCAATGTAGGCAGACTTTTAGGTACAAAATTACAAATACTCAACTATAACAAGGAAGTAAAGATCGACTCAATGAACAACAAGTTCCTTGTTATAGTTTCAACCTTTGTTTGCAGCGCAACTTCATTTCAGAATGATCTTTAATTGTAAGTATAAGGAAATGATAGTTTTCTTTTTGAGTAAAATGAGCATTATATATTGTAACACTAGAACACCTAGAAGCATTCTCATTGGTTAAGGAAAAAAGATGGAAACAACTTTTTACCAACTCTTGTACTATGTGTCACTTGGAAAGTTAACTATGAAAGTGACCAGTGAGCCCAACCTATTCCCTAATCCATAAAGGCCTTTGTCATCACAACAAAATTTTCAAGGAATAAGTCCCAAACTGTGAATTTGTCAATCATCAAAATCAAGGACTTAACAAGATTTTACAAGATTCAAAAACTGAAGAATGGGTGAATCACACTATCGGCTTTCCTTAGCTATCATGTCGATAACTATAAACAACAACAACATCAACGACAACATACCCAGTGTATTCCCACATAGTGACTAATTAAGGGGATTTGAACCCACAACCAAGAGATCAATAAAACTTTTTCAAGTCTTTCTACTCCACTAGACCAACAATACACTTTTATGTCAAGAACTAGCAAAGGAGAAATTTTATCATTTGAAGAATTGCGTATGTAGTTATACTCTTAATGGTGAAATCGTATTAATGAACTCCAGGATCAAGCCAAATTGTATATTCTTTTATGATTTGAAGAAAAATTGTTGGAGAGAAATTGAAGTGTTGGGGCTTGAACAAAAGGTTGATATTGTTGGTGTATGTAGTTATGTAGAGAGCTTCTTACCATTAGGCTATATTTGATTATTGTGGTCTTTATCTGATTATTGTGGTCTTTCTTTAATTTCCCTTGAACGTGTTGTTAGTATTCTCTTCTTCTTTTACTTGGATTTGTTGCACTTGAAGCGTGAGGGTCTTTTAGAAATAAAACCTCTCTACCTTCACGAGGTTTCGTAGAGGAATTTGCGTAATTCTATTTAATTTGGAATGCAATATATGTTGGGTTCGAAATCGAGAGGACGTTATCCGGAAACTATTAGTTGCAAACCATAAAGACAATAACTCAGATGACAAAGAAAAACATACTAAAAAAATAGTATTATTATGTGATTTAGCCAATTGTCCTACATATAAAACCTAATATTAAAAATAATATTAAAAAGCATAAAATTAATGAGAGAGAAAATCTCCCTCTAAGCAAAGACTCTTTAAAGACTACATAGTGGATGCTATTATGTTATGGTATGAGAAGAGGGGTCTTCTATTTATAGATGCCCAAAACCTTTCCTGCAAGAAAGAGGTTAGCCAAATATGAAAAAGTTTTATATTTTTCTTTCAGAAAAAGTAAAAGTATTTATGGTTACTTTTATTTCCTTACAAGAAAAAGTAAAACTTAATTTTGGTAAGAAAATTAGGGCAAAAACCCTAACAAATCTCCCCTTTTTGGCTTGATTTTCTTTGCCTTCTTCACATATTTGATCTTTGTTCTTCATATAGTCTTCATCACTGCTGCTTGACATGTTTAAAAATGGAGCTTTTGGGGTTAAAAATATATGAGCCCTTTTCAGGTTAAAAAATATTGGAGCCCTTTGTAGGGTTAAAAGTAAGCTTTATATTCAAATATGTGATAGCAGGATTGCTGAGAATATGATTTAAATATCTTCTCCATATGTAGTTGGACAAAATCTTCATTATCATCTAATTGATTGCAAATTGATTAGAACTGCCTTGGACTTGTCTTCAACCTCGCTTTACCAAACCACTGGATCTTTGAACCATAGGTTCTGATACCACTTGTTGGGTTCGAAATCGAGAAGGCATCATGCGGAAGCTATGAGTTGCAAATCATAATGACAATAACTCAGATGACGAAGAAAAACATAGTATTATTATGTGATTTGGCCAATTGGCCTACATATAAAACCTAATATTAAAAAGCATAAAACTAATGAGAGAGAAAATCTCACCCTAAGCAAAAACTCTTTAAAGATTACATTGTGCATGCTATTATGTTATGGTATGAGAAGAGGGGTCTTCTATTTATAGATGCCCAAAACCTTTCCTGCAAGAAAAAGGTTAGCCAAATATGAAAAAGTTTTATATTTTCCTTTCAGGAAAAGTAAAAGTATTTATGGTTACTTTTATTCATTACTGTATGATCAATGGTTGTGCATTTATCCTTGAGTTCTATCAAGTTACAAAACCTTTCTTTGGTGGTAATATAAGATATATCTTCCCATAAAGAAATAATCCTGAATTTTTCGATTCTCATACTATGCATATTTTAACAGTAAAAAAGGGTTTGTTTGTCAATGAGATTTCACTTTTCTTGTCGTGGGATTATAAATAATGGGTAACCGCGTTTTCACTCCATAAGCAAATCTATCATAGCTAATGTCATCTAACTCCTTAATACGAACCACGGAGGCTTTTCTGTGTTTCACCTTCAGGTCTATGTTATACAACTTTTCCGCTAAATATGCTTGGGTCGCTTTGATGGATCGATGTCTACAAAAGATACATCCGATAGAAGAGAGAAATAAAATTTCGAAAAGCACTTGAAACTTTCATAGATAGATCATCAGGTACTGACTTTTCTTGAATCACTAGTTTTCTTGAATCACTAGTTTATTATTTACATTACAACTGGTTCAAAGACCATAAAATGCACACTTTATAATTGTATACCCTCTTGAACTCTACAAGGTAGGGATGAAGTCTTGCTTACATCCTACTCTTCCTAAATTCCTTTTATAGGATTATCATAGATATGTTGTTGTATTGATGAATTCCACACGACTATTATTAGTTAAAATTGTTCCTTGGGATTATTTGGGGTGCTTATAAGAGCATAAACCTAGTAAAACAAACATCAAGGCGTTTTTCAAGTGCCTCACCCAGTGGATCGAGCCTCAAGGAAAAGGCCGAGATCCAAAGCCTTTTGGCACAGAGCTTGAGATGACAATAAGTCTCCACAAATTAATAAAACCTCCAATTATTGCACTTTACGACTTAAAAAAATGACAATTGATCAATCCAACTATATATTGCATTCCAAATTAAATAGAATTACTTAAATTCCTCTATGGAACCTCGTGAAGGTAGAGAGGTTTTGTTTCCGGAAAGATCCTCACGACTCAAGTGTAACAAATCCAAGTAAAAGAAGAAGAGAACAATAACAACACGTTCAAGGGAAATTAAAGGAAGTCCACATTGATGGTGATGTTGTCATCATTCCACATGATGGCAATGCCACCAGAGTTCCTAACTGCTGGGTATTGAATTTTCTTAGCAAACCCAAGCATATCTGCAAGTTGGTTGTGGTCACCCATGCGAGTTTCCAAGCTGGTTGGTTTTTAGTGCTATTTATGCTAGCAATTGTCCTGAGGAAAGGAAGAACCTATGGAACCAGCTAATGACCTTTGCTGATACCATAAGGGACTCTCCTAATGGGTTCAAGGGCAGTAAGTTCACTTGAACCAACAAAAGGTTCAGGAACAAGGGTTCCTGATCCTTGAAAGA
Source organism: Capsicum annuum (assembly GCF_002878395.1). Taxonomy (NCBI): domain Eukaryota; kingdom Viridiplantae; phylum Streptophyta; class Magnoliopsida; order Solanales; family Solanaceae; genus Capsicum; species Capsicum annuum. The sequence goes on from NC_061121.1 coordinate 5,221,920, forward strand.
CTGGATAGGTGTCTAGCTAATCACTCTTGGATAAACCTTTTCCCTGAGGCTTCTGTAAACCACTTGCCCAAAACTCATTCTGATCACTCCCCTATGCTGATCACTATCTCAAAACACCATATCATTTCCTCTAAACCTTTTAGAATGGAAACCATCTGGTATTCTCACCCAAATTTTCCAGACATGGTTAAAGATACCTTCCTTGGAAATACTGACCTTACTCAAGCCACCACCAACTTCTAACCTATCATCACCTCCTGGAATAGAGAGATCTTTGGAAATCTCTTCCAGAAAAAGAGGAAGCTCCTTGCAAGATTGGAGGGTATTCAAAGGGCTGAGGACTACCCTTATACCTCCTTCCTGTACAATCTTGAACTCCAGCTTTCTAGAGATTACAGTGAGCTGTTAAGACAAGAATAGGAATTTTGGAAGCTTAAGTCCAGAATAAAATGGCTCATTGATGGAGATCTGAATACTAAGTTTTTCCACTCCTCTACCATCAATAGGAGAAGGAATAACAGGATCAACTCTATTAAAGATAACTAGGGCAACTGTCATTACTCTCAGGAGGATATTTCTACCACTATCCTCAACTTCTACCATCATCTCTATTCGTCTGAACAGACTCACTCCTACCTTAGCTTTCAAAAAACCCCCTCTTCTAAGGGGTCCTTAAATTATGATACCCATCAAACCCTTGATGCCATCCCTAGCCTGGAAGAGATTAAAAGAGTCATTTTCTCCTTCTAGCCCAATAAGGCCCTTGGACCAGATGGCTTTCACCCATTTTTTTTATCAGACATACTAGGATATCCTTCAGCCTTCCATCCTACAATTTTGTATTCAGACCTTCACCTTTTTAGCCATTAATGAAAAGGTTAACTCAACCTACCTTTTCTTGATCCCTAAATGCAAGAATGCCACTCACCTTAGAAACTTTAGACCTATTGGCCTCTGCAACACCCAATATAAGATCATTACCAAGATTATTGCCAATAGAATAAAGATGCACCAAGGGGACCTCATCAGTAATTCTTAAGCTAGTTTTTTCTCCAAGAGAAGGGCTTCTGACAATGCTATAATTGTTCAGGAATACATTACCCATTTCTCAAAAATAAGGGGTAAGAAAGCTAACATGATGCTCAAAATAGACCTAGAAAAAGCTTTTGATAGGATTGAATGGTCTTTCATAAGGTAAGCCTTGCATTTCTTTAACTTCCCCGACAATCTCATCAAGGTTATAATGTTTTGCATTTCCATCTCCTCCATCTCTATCCTCATAAATGGGGGTAAGACCACCTTCTTCAAACCCTTTTGGGGAATCAGACAGAGGGATCTATCTCCCCCTATATATTCATTCTATGCATATAACTCCTTTCTAGAAGGATTGACTATGAAGTAAACCTTCTCAAATGGGACGCAATTTCAATCAGCAGAAAAGGACCTAGGATTTCACATCTTTTCTTTGTTGATGACCTTATTCTTATTGCCAAAGCTGATGAGAAAAACTACAGGACCATTACTGAAACTCTTAGTAGCTTCTCTCTCTATGTTGGTCAGAGAGTAAATAACTTAAAATCCAAAGTTATTTTTCTAATAACTTCTCCAATCAGCTTAAGAACCAGTTAGCTCATCTTCTTCACATCAAGCCCAAGGAGGACATGGGCAGGTACCTGGGGTTCCCCATTTTCCACTTAAAGCCCAGGAACAAGGATTTCTATTTCATCTTGGATTCCCTCCACCACAAACTTGGAGGATGGAAATCCAAGTTCCTTAACATGGCTGGAAGAACCATCCTTGCCAAGGCTTCTCTTAGCAGCATTCCTGACCATATCATGCAGTATAACTCCATCCCTCATCAAATTCTAAAACATATTGACAGAATCATTAGGAATTTTATCTGGGGATCTATTGATGAGAAAAGAAAAATTCACACGATCTCTTGGAAAAATATGACTCTTCCTAAAGTTGATGGAGCAATTGGCATCCAAAGAGCCTCTCTTAAAAATAGTTCCCTTCTTATGAGTCTTGCCTAGAGAGTCATCCATCAGCCTAAAAGCGTTTGGGTTAAAGTCTTGAAAAGCAAATATAGTCAGGATGGCATGGTGTGTCACACTAATGCCTCCAAGACTTGGAAGAATATTTATCAAGGCTGGGCCAGATGCAAAGAAATTTCCACCTGGTCTATCAAGAATGGTTCCATGGTGCTTTTCTGATATGATAGGTGGATCCCCAACTCTCAACCCCTTAGGAACCTAATTTATGGCCCTCTATCCAGCTTAGATGAGAGGGTCCAACTCATCCAGGTCTGGCATCAGGTCTTTTGGAATTTTAACAGCATCTCTATGGTCATACCCCAGGATCTCATTCACCACATCAAGAACTCTATTTTTGCTAACCCCAAAGTAGCTTCAAACACCCTTGTCTGGACTATAAATGGAAAAGGAACCTTCTCCACCAGTGGTTCTTACCATCAACTGATCAGTCACAATACCAACCTTAAATTTCAGCCAAACAAATCCTTCAACTGGCTCTGGTGCCTCCCTATAGCTCTTAAGATCAAATTCTTTATGTGGCTACTTCATCATGATATACTCCCCACTGGCCTCAATCTTACCAGGAGAGGCCTAGTATAAACCCTCACTGTAAACATTGCCCTAACATCATTGAAGATACAAACCATCTGTTTTTCAACTGCCCCTCCACCAAGCAAAGACTGATTGCATCTGGATAAGTGAGTTTTCCTTTTAACTTTCTGTAGTAAACATGCATCGGATGCACTCGGTTAATCGGTAGATTTGATATCTTTGAACCGTCAAGCTTTAATGTACACCTAGACAATACATGTCACACAACCAACCTTTTAACGTTTATGGTTCTTATGGTTTTGTTCTTTTCATCCATGAATACGTCCTGGTTTCATGAGAGCTTAGAGAATAGGCCTTTACTTACATTCTCTTTGAAGCGGCTTTCACTTCACCCTCGCATAGGTGATTTCTAAACGTTCAATCCTATAGATTAAACTATTTGTTCAAATCTGCCAAATTTAGATAATCGTCAAAAGATTTTTCACCTTAAGTCTTATCCTATTTTGCTATACATTGTCTACATCATGCGAATGGGTTGGGCAATTAACAATGTTAAACCTGTCAGACAAACTTTGTTTGATCTCCTTGAACCTAGCTCTTGGGATCTCCAGTTTGCTAGGTAGAGTTACCGCCATGCTGACTCGTCCTAGGCCTTAAACCCATTTCTTTGGATGTTCTTTCTGCTCCTTCTCTAGATAGACCTTTTGTAAGTGGATACGATATATTATCCTTTGACTTTACATAGTCAATAGTGATAATTCGACTAGAGAGAAGTTCCCTAACGATATTATGTCTCCGTCGTATGTGACGAGATTTACTATTGTACATCATGCTCCCTGCCCTACCTATTGCCGCTTGACTATCACAAAATATACATACTGGTGCCACTGGCTTGGGCCAATACGGAATATCTTTCAAGAAATTCCGAATCCATTCTGCTTCTTCACCGGCTTTATCTAATGCGATAAATTTAGATTCCATTATAGAGCGAGCGAAACAAGTCTGTTTGGATAATTTCCAAGAAACTGCACCTCCACCGATAGTAAATACATATCCACTTGTGGATTTTACTTCGTTCGATCCGGTGATCCAATTTGCATTACTATATCTTTCAAGTACCACAGGATATTTATTATAATGCAAAGCATCGTTTTGAGTGTATTTAAGATACCCCAAAACGCTTTTCATTGCAATCCAATGAGTTTTGTTGGGATTACTCGTGTACCGGCTCAATTTACTAATTGCACATGCTATGTCTGGTCGTGTATAGTTCATATACATTAAACATCCCAATACTCTTGCGTACTCCTATTGTGAGTCACTTTTACCTTCATTCTTTTGAAGTGCAAAGTTCACATCCAATGGAGTCTTGGCAATACTGAATTCCATATCCTTGAACTTGTCAAGTACTTTTTCGATATAATGAGATGTGAAAATGCTAATCCTTATGAAGTTCGATGGATTCTTATACCTAAGATCACATATGTAACTCCAAGGTCTTTCATATCAAACTTGCTCTCGAGCATTTGTTTAGTTGTATTTATGTCATAAATATCTCTGCTGATGATCAACATATCATCCACATATAAACAAATAATGACTTGATGATTTGGCGTGTCTTTAATATATACACATTTTTCACATTCATTTATCTTGAATTCGTTTGCCAACATGATTTGGTCAAACTTTGCATGCCATTGCTTAAGTGCTTGTTTTAGTCCATAAAGTGACTTAACAAGTTTACACACCTTATTTTCTTTTCCTGGAACTATAAAGCCCTCAGGTTGTTCCATGTATATTTCTTCCTCCAAATCTCCATTAAGGAATGTGGTCTTCTTATCCATTTGATGGATTTGAAGATCATATACCGCCGCCAAGGAAATTAACATTCGAATCAAGACCTTTCTTCTGTTTGAAGCCTTTTACTACAAGTCTTGCCTTGTATTTGTCAATAGTACCATCCGCCTTCATTTTCCTTTTGAAGATCCATTTAGAGTCTAACGGTTTATTTCTGGGAAGAAGGTCAACCAATTTCCATGTATGGTTGCTTAAGATTAAATCTATCTCACTATTGATTGCCTCTTTCGAAAAGGATGAGTCTGACGATGACATCGCTTCTTTAAATGTTTGACTCTCATTTTCTAAGAGAAATATTACAAAATCCGATCCAAACGAAGTTGACGTTCTTTGAAGTGTACTACGTCTTGGATTTTCTTCATTATGTACATTCTCACTTGGTTCATCTCGAGGTCGTTTAGATCCTTCACTAGATTGTTCATGTCTAATTTTATACGGGTAAATATTTTCAAAGAATCCAGTATTGTCTGATTCAATTACTGTATTTTCATTAATATCCGGATGTTCGGATTTATGAACCAAAAATCGACATGCTTTACTACTTTTAACATATCCTATGAACACACAGTCCACCCTTTTGGGTCCTATCTTAACCCTTTTAGGTATAGAAACTTGAACCTTCGCTAGACACCCCCACACTTTAAAATATTTGAAGTTGGGTTTCCTTCCTTTCCATTTTTTGTAAGGAATTGATTGTTTCTTACTATGGGGAACTCTGTTAAGTATACGATTGGATGTAAGGATAGCCTCCCCCTATAAGTTTTTGTGGTAAACCAGAACTTATAAGTAACAAATTCATCATTTTCTTCAAAGTTCGGTTTTTCCTTTCCGCAATTCCATTAGATTGAGGTAAATATGGGGTCGTAGTTTGATGGATTATTCCATTCTCTACACATATTTGTGCAAAGGGAGATTCATATTCTCCGCCCCTATCACTTCTTATCATTTTGATCTTTTTTTCTAACTGATTTTCAACTTCAATTTTATATTGCCTAAACGCATCTATTGCTTCATCCTTACTATTTAGCAAGTAGACATAGCAATATCTAGTGCAATCATCAATAAAAGTTATGAAATACTTTTTTCCACCACGTGATGGTGTTGACTTTATATCACAAATGTCTGTGTGTATTAAGTCTAAGGGATTGGAATTCCTTTCAACAAACTTATAAGGATGCTTTGCATACTTCGATTCCACACACGTTTGACACTTTGATTTATTGCACTCAAAGTTTGGCAAAACTTCTAAGTTAATCAGTTTTTGTAACGTTTTGTAATTAACATGGCCTAAACGTTCATGACATAAATCATAAGACTCAAGCAAGTAAGAAGAATTCAAACTTTTATTTATTTCAACAATCATTACATTCATCTTATAAAGGCCTTCGGTTAGAGAACCTTTTCCTACATACATTTATCCTTTACTAATTACAATTTTTTCAGAAATGGTTACACATTTGAATATGTTCTTATCTAGGAGTGAAAGAGAAATTAAGTTTCTACGTAACTCCGAAACATATAACACATTGTTCAGTGTCAAGACCTTGCTGGAAGTCATCTTTAAGCAAATTTTTCCTGGTCCCTCCACCTTAGCAGTAGTGGAGTTAGCCATATAGATCATTTCTTCTGCTTGATCTAGAGCAAATGACGAAAATAACTCCTTGTTGGCACATACATGGCGGGTGGCACTAGATTCCATCCACCATTCACGAGGATTCTCCATCAAGTTGCATTCTAAGAACATAGCACACAGATCATCACATTCTTTGTTGGATTCAATCATATTTGCTTGATCCTTCTTCTTACCTTTCTTTGGGGCACGAAAATCTGTGGACTTTTGGCCAATCTTGCCATAGTTGAAGCATTTTACCTTGAACTTTTTCTCGGGCTGATTGTTTCTTTGTTCAGCTTTCTTTCTTTTCTTGAAATTGTTTTGGTCATCTTCTGCAATATGTGCTCCATTAATTGTAGAATTTTCCTTTGACCTTCTTTCGGCAGCTTTATTATCCTCTTCAATACGAAGTCGGACAATAAGATTTTCAACAGTCATCTCCTTGCGTTTATGCTTTAAGTAGTTTTTGAAGTCTTTCCACAAAGGTGGTAGCTTCTCAACTATCGCTGCTACTTGGAAAACATCATTCACAATTAAACCTACAAAACAGTTTATGTGAGTGTTAAAAGTATTTTTAATTTGTTCAACTAAGGTATTTTTCAAAGATATACCTTCTGCTAGGAGATCATGTATGATGACTTGCAACTCCTGTACTTGAGATACAACAGATTTGCTATCTATCATTTTGAAGTCCAGGAACCGGGCAATAAGAAATTTCTTAATTCTCGCATCCTTCGTCTTATATTTTGGTTCAAGTATCCCCACAGTTCCTTTGATGTCTTGGTTCCACTATAAACATTGTAGAGGTCGTCTTGGAGACCACTCAGAATATAATTCCTGCAAAGGAAGTCCGAATGTTTCCAAGCTTCTACAATAACGAAGCGGTCTTTGTCCAAGGTTTCCTCACGTACCTCAGGAGCGTCTTCGCTAGTGAACCATTGCAGACATAAAGTGATGAGGTAAAAGAACATCTTTTGCTGCCACCGCTTGAAGTCAATGCTTGAAAATTTTTTGGGCTTCTCCGCCGGTGCCATTGTTGGTGGAGCATTTGTTCGACTTAATGTGGCAATATTAGTTTCCCCCACAGACGTTGTTGCATCCATCATTTGACTTTCAGTTGCCATTTTTCTGTCACCACAAGACAAAAAATACTTAGTATTTTCAGAATACTACTTATAAAAATTATTTTTTTTCCTTTGTTTCTAGTTAACAATGAAGTTTTTATGACTTCCAATTGTTAACTGAATGATCTTTATCTTGTGACAAAGTTTTTATGACTTCAAATCACTAGTTAAGTTCAGGCGGAGTAGAAAGTTAAAGCTTTAATCTCCAAAAACAAACAATACAAATTTTGTAAAAGTACTTATTTCCTTAAGATTGTTATTTCGTTTGTACTTTGGGAACACAGAATCTGTTTATTACAACACCAACTTCAACTTGAGTTCAAGTATAAACAAGAACACAATGAAGTATATCAAATACCCTGAACACAAAATCAAAATGACCTTTCTAAGAGCTGTATTTTATTTTGCAGAAATTAAGATAAAACATAAAATAGCCAAGTCGTCCGAATTCACGGATTTTCCTTAAGGAAATAATTTCCCTCACTGTACCCGAGGTTGTGGAATTCTTCCTCCTAGGATAAAATGGCTAACAGACCAACAGTAGCGGTACCTCAAATGGTTGGAATATCTTCAAACTCATAGAACGTTTTGAGTGATCACACAGAATATTTTTGAGACAAAAAGAGAGTTTTTAATCTAAAAATTTCGTACTAAACCTGTGGAAGAAACCAAGTTTATATAGACACAACATGCCTTTTCTGAAAAGAGGCAATGATTCACTCCAAAGGTTACACCTTTGCTGTAAGTTCATGTCTGTTCATCAAAGATTGCATCTTTTCCTGAACAGTCATCTCATTTCATGAATCAGTATGTCAGTTTATTGAAGGATTACATCCTTCTGAAGCATCATTTTGAACCATTGCAACCTTATGTAGCCTTAGTTCAGAACAATGTATCATTTCTGAAGCACTAGTTCGAAAACAATGCATCAGTTCACTTGAAACAGTGCAACTGTTACTGCATGTATATATAAATGGAGGTTCGAAACTGCAGAAAATTTTTTATTGCATTTTTCCTTGGCATTCTTCGAAATTCAAATAAAGTTTGTCCAGCCAAAGCCGAAGCCGAAGCCGAAGCTGAGCGAGCAACGACGACGACGGCGCGATGCATCTATTATTTCTTGCCTCACTTTTCATGTGGAGTAAGTGTTCTTGATTATAAACACTTTCAAGTTCTCTTCTTCCACCAATGTGGGAGAAAGAGTAAACTTTCTAATTTGGGAGTACACTTTCCATTTTAGTGTCTCCTTCCCCTCCACCATTTTATTCTCCATTTTTCCATTCACACTTCTTTCATATACTATGAACCCAACATCTTTGACTATTATGCAATGTTATTTTGCACGTTTTCGAAGAGGTACTTCTCATGCTAAAGGATCTTATGTCCTAATAAAGAAATTGCATGTGATTACTGAAAGAATTGGCCACCATGTATTAAAAACTTAAAAAAAGAGTGTTTTGCATAAGTTTTCATGTGCTTTTGAAATAAAAATTCTCATGTGATATGATAAATCTTTTGGTGGTCATTTGCATATTTTTTTAATGAGAAGGGCTATGGATTTGATATGACTTGGAAGTCTAGGTATGCCGATACCTATTATGGAGTACCCTTAATATGAAAGAAATGAATATTTTGATCATGAAGAATGGTTTTAAGAAACTAAAAATGGGCTTAAATAGAGTTAGATGGTTATCCGAAGAAGGCACGAGTTCAGATAATTCATTGCTGGAAATTGTATTTTGCCAACGCGAGATTTATGATATGTTGTCCTACATGGGAGGATAATTAGGACATCTCACATGGGGATATTTCTACGGTATACTCATTGGGGGTATACCAGTTTACATATCTAATTCTTGCGGCAAATTTGGATTGGGGACTTGGCCACAAAGTCCAGGGCGGATTCTATATAGCCCGTGGGATTTTAAAAATGTAGGATGTACCATCTAGTTCAGAAGTAAATCAAAGAGTTGAGTCAATATTTTACAAGCATGAATTGAAGCTCTTTATATTACGCCCATGTATTTTATATATATATATATTATGCTAAATTGTTTTCACAATGCTCTCAATTATTTTACATAAAGTATCTGTTATTTTTGGTTAGTTCCGTATACCAATACTTTTCAAGTATTGACCCCCCATAGTACAGGTTCTTCTGAGGCATAGTCTCGTGGTCCATCACATCAGTAAAACATCTGGAATAATGACAGAGTTGGTGAGCCATCCATCTTTCGGACGACACTTATTCATGTGTTGACTCCTTTCAGTTTATGGTATGGTCCAGCCGGGGAGCCTTTTCCTGACCTAGACAGTTAGTATTCAGTAGAGGCTTCGTAGACGAGATTTCAAAATTGTATTGTCACAACTTCATTGACATGTTTTGATCATAAGATCAACTTGGATTTCGGTTTTATCTTCCGCATCTTTATTTCATATGAATTATGTTCACGATAGCATGTTATGGAGTCTCTCGGACTTTCGTGGTTCGGGATGCCCGTCTCCAAGTCCTCGGTTCAGGTCGTGACAGATAGTAAATCTGAATTAACCGGGCCGGTGGTGAGTACTAATAGAAATTAGTCTCCAGTTATCTTATTAAGGAATTATATGGCCTCACCTTTGACAAGTTTGATTATATCGAAGGTTTGTTCTGCTTGTGGAATCCAATCCAACTGAGCTACCTCCTATTATTTTCAACCCTAGTACAAGAAAGGTAACATCTCTTCCATGCCAAAATTTCGCAAAGGATGGAATTATCAGTACCATATTATATTGGGTTTTGAGCCAGAAGAAAAAGAGTATAAAATTTTAATGATGACATTTTCTGGCCATCCACCGTCATACATACTGGATTTTCACTTTAGGAAAAAGTGAATCACGGCAAGAAATAAAACCAACCACCAAATTTCTAGGATACCACTCTTGAAAGGAGTTTTCATTGATGGAGTTCTTTACTTCGTTGTTTGCTCTGATATCAGTGGAGAATCAAGATGGCAACATTTGATGTTAGAACCGAAAATTTCAGAATTATCTCATTGTGGAATAAACATGGACTATATTCCGTCATAGACATGTTCTATTATAGTCACTTGGTAGAAGTAAAGGGAAAATTAGCAGTCGTAGATCTTTCAAGAGGAGAAACAGGAGAGATGATTTTGAGGATTTTACAAGATTCCGAAACTGAAGAATGGGTGAATCATACTATTGTCTTTCCTCAGTTATTATGTGGAGAAATAGCAAAAGAGAAACTTTATTATTTGAAGAATTGCTTTTGTAGTGATACTCTTAATGGTGAGATTGTATTAATGAACTCCTATATTAAGTCAAATTGGATGTTCTTATATGATTTGAAGGAAAATAGTTGGAGGGAAATTGAAGTGTTGGGGCTTGAAGAAAAGGTTGATATTATTGGTATATGTAGTTATGTGGAGAGCATCTTACCATTAGGATATATTTGATTATTGTGGATTTTAATTTCCCTTGAAAGTGTTGCTATTGGTCTTCTTCTTTTATTTGGATTTGTTACATTTGAGCCGATGGTCTTTCGGGAACAACCTCTCTACCTCCATGAAGTGGTGATATGGTCACATTTGCTCGTGAGATTTTACTAAATATGTTTTTGTTGTTATTGTAAAATATTGAAGTGATCAATGTAGTAGTTTTCTATCCCTAGAGGAATTTTGAGTAATAAGTATTATTTAATTTGGAAATTAATAGTTGGATTGATTAATTTGTTGAACTATTTATTGTCATGGCAAGTATTGTGTTAAAAGGGGTACGATAGAGAGACTATTCCTAGGATTTTACTGAATTTCGGAACTGAAAATGGATACTGAAAGCATACAGTTGACATTCGCCGGATGCATTTGGAATCATATTTTTATTCTTGCTTTTGTAGTAGTACCGCTGATGGTGAGATCGCGTTCATCACAAAATCCAGCCTCTACACATATTAAATTTTATTTAGTGATTTCAAGAAGAAAGTTGGAGAGAAATTGAAATAATGAAGTTGAGATTATTAGTATGCGTAGTCATGTAGATAGCCTCTCATCGCGCATCTATTGTTAATTTTGAAATTGACTCCAGTGTAATAAATCAATAAATTACCTTTTTCACAACAATCAAAATTGTTCTTATTAATTGTGTAGCTATAGTTATTATTATTTGAATAAAGCACTTGTGTTGCAACCTGCTTACCCATACTAAATTAAATCAAAGTGTATCTAAAAAAGCTAATCATTCAAATGGAAACGATCACACAGTTCAACATTTTACTGAAAGCAGAAAAACTCCAAGGTGTGAATCTCCTTGCCACTGTTTATTAGGAAGAATCGAAGGATGATCATTAAACAACGTAACTTAGTCCTTAGTTTTGCGTACATTCTTCGCGCTACTATTTGGAACTAGAGGTTGAGGGGTTGGTGGTGGTAATGAACCTTGAATGGAGCAAAAACTCTTAAGTGTTAAAGGGAAAATTGAACTAATAGGGAGAATCTTAGGCCAACAACTATCTTCCATGTCTAATATAGTTTTGCAGCATTGAGGACCAATTAGTCGAAATTGAACGGTTAAGAACGATGTGACAACCTCTTGAATACATCCGGGCACATTTAACACTGATGCTAAGCATTTGGAGATATCGGGGAAAAGATCGTTCCCTGAACCTGGTAAAAGGCCTCCTCCTCCGAGTAATTGTGAGACGCTCGGAGAAACCTCAATGGATATACACAAGAAAATAAGTGCATATGCATAGGAAGAAGTCATTTTTCTTACAGAGTATATAAGTTGGTTACAATTGTATTTGGAGCTGATAAGATTTGAAATTTGATGAAGATTTGGAAAGAGGATTGCATATTTATATTGTAGGATGTGAAGTTAATGTATGGTGGACCTTCTAATTTCATTAAATTTGTCTTTAATATGGGGACTTTATTGTACATTTTAATAGCTCTAATAAATTATCTTCTCTACTTTTAATGGCTTTAATAGAGTACCATTAATCTGTGCAATATTTACTTGCATCTATGGTACATTAAGTAGCAATATTTATTATATTTATTTGTAGTTCGTAAATGCTATGGCAGCACATTCCCTAAAAAAGAACACAAGGATTATACTAAGCTGCATATGTTGAGAAATTTTCATAAATATATTAGCGTCCAGAGTTACGTAAAATAGCTAGATTTTACTTAATTACGAAAGGCATAATACATAAATATATCCTAAACTTAACATCAAATAATAACATTGATTTTAAACTTTGACAGTGCACAAGTAAGCCCTTTAACTATACAAAACCTGAACAAGTGCCCTGGTCCCTTGAGTAAGGGCACTTGAGATATGCATCCACCACAAGTCAAGGGACCAGGGCACTTGAGAGAGAAATACAACTTAGCAAATATAGAAGGGACCAAGTCCTTGACTGAGTCCGACTACTACCATGATAATGCAAACTGTACATACAAGAGAATGTGAAGACTAACAGCTGAAAACAGTAAGGAATAACAATGTTTACATGAAAAACTCCTTGCTCAATGGAGTAAAACCATGATCTAACTCGTATGATTTTTGCCTCCAACTTCCCTAGAACGGGAGCAATGGTTTGATTACAGACCCATTCTCGTAATCTAACCTCTTAACCCCATTTCCTTGAACTTATGACAACAACGAGACAACATTATAGTACTCCTACTATAGCCTACACCATCGACTAACTCTAGTTGACACAACTTGGCTAACTTTAATCCTCTTTATCAACTACCCCTAGTTGACACTTCTAGGTAACTCTACCCAAGAAAACCCCAAACAATTGATGAAAACCAAACTTGACTAAGCTTAGTTGATGCGACTATCTCTAGTTAATGCAACACTACCTAAGAACTTAAACAAGTTCAATATCCACTATCCTTTATAACATAGGGGTAGATTTACAATTTTAGCACAAATAAAGTACAAAGACTCAAACAACATGAACTAAAAACAAGTGTCGTAGACTGAGAATAGGTCCCTTGTTGTAGAAGCTTTGAACTGAATAACTATGGAGACTTTTTCTGAGAGAATGCGAATTTTAGAACGTGAAAACTAGTTTTTTCTCCCACATAATCTATACATATGGATCAAATGGGAGGGAAAACCTAGAAAGTTTCTCATTGGCTGAGATTGGACAGTTCTTGCTCTTCTGTTGCCGTGCACCAACTTTCCTGCAAAAAGTACAGCTACCAGTTGTACAGTTGACTATCGGTAAGTTCAACTTTCGATGGACCTAGTCCCTCATCTGGTCCCTATGGAACAATATCCCCCTGAAAAATAATTCCTCTTGAGAACTAGATTTTCTCAGATGATATACGTACACATTCGTGTAGTACTGGAAGACACCAGTTGACCACGTACTCATAGATCTCGGGTATCATGTCCCTTCCTACAGTTTGTCAGTTATTAGAAATAGATGTCCCATGTGCCTATTCAGTGCTTCCATGACACATATCACCTGGCATATTTGAACTAGGAAAACTCCCCTTGAGAAGTTTCTGGTTAACAAGGTTATAGAAATATCCACAATATGGACCTAGTCCTAAAATGAGTTTGTTTATCATCAAAACCATAAGTACAATAGAAATCATAGCATAATTGAGTTTATTAATAAAATATTTTTCATTAAATTGATATTAGAACTTTTACGATCTTAATAGAGAATATAATAGCTTTTGCTGCCTTGCACGCAACATTAGCCAATGTGTATCGCCCCTATGTCCAATGGTTATCTTGGTAATTGTCGAGCCAATTCATAGCGAGGATTAGACCACGAGGTAGGCGGATATATGCATACAAACTAATGCGGAGAGGATGTGTATGGATGTCACTACAGATTTAAATAGGTTCAATCAAATATGACACAATCGAAAAGTTTACGAGAAGCAAAAACAAAAAAGACTGAAGATTGGTGACAAAGTGCATCACTGAGGTTGGAGACAAGTGCTTCAATAGAATTCGGAGGTTGGTGACAAGTGCAAAAATGGTGTTGGAGACCGGTGCTTCAACAAAATTAGGAGTTGGTGATAAGTGAATTAACAATTAGATATACAACTTTACGAGAGAATATTGGAAAAAATAATTCAAAATAGTAAGAAACCAAAATTGGTTAGAATTTGATTTTTTAGTTCATACCTAAATGGGATATCCAATAAGAAATTATATAGGAATAGATTTTCATGTTTTGAGTTAAAGTAGGTTTTGTATTATTACAAATAGGGATGTTACACGTATCTAAATTTGTGGCCTAATTGTTGAAAGGTGTTGAGAACCATGAGGTCTCAGGTTTAATTCCAAACAGAAACAAAATACTAAATGATCGATTTCTTTTGTTCTGTCCTATCAATGATTAAAATATTTTTCTTCAGGAAGTCTTCTGAGCACTTGATGGCTGGATGAGAAAGCACCAATTCAAAGTTACTCACAAACTCAAAAAGTTTTTATTTTGAATGTTTTTTGACCAAGTGCAGGCTTGCCACTCCCACATCTACTAAGAAAACATTCATTACATAAAGATAAAACATTCATTATCAGAAAGCAAGAGTGAGTGAGTGAGAGAGAGAGAGTAAACTTACAGCTTCATTTCATATAGTTTAAACATTGTACCACATGTTATATCAAAATAAAGAAGAAACTCCTGTTTTCTATCTGAGTTGTTTTTTTTCTTTTTGGTGTGTGTGTGGGTGTATGTTATTTTTCTACTACTGTAACCTTAATCTATAAAATTGCTTCCCAATAATTTTAAAAGAAAGAAAAGTAATACTCCACAATGATAAGAAAAAGAAGAAAGTTCTCCCTAAAAAAAGCTTTACAATAACTAATCTATGTTGTTAACTGATCAGATCAAACCTGTGGAAAGAGTTCTTCAGTAAGTGATGGAGCAATCCATTGTATCTGAACATGAGTCATTTCCCACAAGTCATCATCTTCTCTAGAAACCAAAATCTCCTTTTGCTTCATTGTAATAACCATCTTCTTCAACAACTCTGGGATAGTATGTGGAAGTTTTGACTCACCACAGTCTCCTAAATCAGCCTTCATGCATGTATCCATTCTTCTCAATATGCCCATCCAAAACGCCCGAAAACTAGGACTTTCTGATAATGGTTTCAAGAATTGTAAAAAGACATCTGTAAGAACCTCCATGGATAGCTTTAGAGTACCTTCCATACTTCTTGCCTCCCTTTCTGCATTCCCTCTTTTTGAGTATTCCAACATCTTCTCATGTAAATCATCAACCATTGCAAAGAGTATGAGGTTGAAACAGCTAAGGATGTTGGTTGGCGAGAAGTATAAATCTTCACCGAGTGCAAAACTTTTCTGTAAAGACATGACCGCCTGGTTTCTTATCTCTTCTCTTCTGGCTAAGCTTGTTTTCCTGAATGCTTCCCCTAGTTTAGCAAAATAGGTCACCGTTAAGTTAGAAGAGGTAAGAGCTTTTGAACTTTCTTCAAGAGAACCACTACTTGCGCTACTATTTATACTCGTCGAGCTCCCTGCGTCGGTATATCCACTTCTGTACCACTGTACTAATAAATTGACAGTATCTGACATCAAATCCATGATCTTCATGTTCTTTTCTAAAGGGCTGTTTTTCAATGCCACAAAGCCAAATGCGCAATCTATACAATAAGGGTAGTTCCATCTCGAAATGTGGAAACCATCAGACATCAAATTTATAAGGGCTTCAACACCCTGCTCATAGGTTTCTGGATGTCGCCCTGTGACCGATAGCAACTGCATGACTGTTTTCCATCCCAGTTGTGTTTGCAGATTCGCAGGATACTCTGTAAGGATTGTGGTCACAGATTGTACTAAGAAGTCACAACAAGTGTCAAGAATTTCCTTTTCCATCTTCCACATCAAATTTATCGATTTAAAGATTAGTTCCTCTGGACTTTTGTCCGAGTGAAAGGAAGACAAGAGCTTCAGACAAATCTTCATGAGGGCAATGATACCCTTTTCTGCAAAGGGGATGGGAGAAAATAGGGGAAGCTGTGCAACATCTAGTAGATATTCATTGTAATGAGGCCAAAATACCAAGAGTCTGTGAGTATTGGAAGAAGCAATGCTAACAATTAAATCCCAACAGAATGCAACTGTTTCTTCCTCTTCAATTGGGGTGCTGAACTTTTGGCCTTTACCAGCTGCAGCAAATATCAGGCAACGGCCTAGATTCAGCAATGGTTCGTCAGGCAAACTCGAACTATTGCTAAAGATGCTCCCTATGCGGCACTGCTGAATAACTTTCAGGTTTTGTTCAAACTCACTTACCCCCAGGTTCAACGATTCTTCTACACTTTCCATGGACAAAAAATGTGAAAATCGTCCATTATTTATGCCGGAATTATGACGTTTGCTGGTAAATTTAAGATCTTGAGTAGGAAAAACCACCCCTGATACAGATCTTTCATGTACTGGAGGGTTGGATGATGTGTTTGAAGCGTTTTCGGGTTCAACGACAGATTGTGGAAGCAGCTTTAACTTTCTGAGTTTCAGCAGACAGTCTATAATGGTTCTCCAAGCTCCCCTGATGGACTTTTTGAAGTCATTTGCAACGGTGAAAACTGCAAGGGTTGCCATTCTTGGCTTCATATCGTTGCTGAATGCATACAAGGTTTCTTCTGAAGATGCATAAGGGTTGAGTAATGTAGTAAAT
Organism: Capsicum annuum; assembly: GCF_002878395.1. Taxonomy (NCBI): domain Eukaryota; kingdom Viridiplantae; phylum Streptophyta; class Magnoliopsida; order Solanales; family Solanaceae; genus Capsicum; species Capsicum annuum. The sequence goes on from NC_061121.1 coordinate 5,238,789, forward strand.
TTGCAGAATGAGCAGAGAAGTTCATCAAGGGTATCCTCGAGGCCATATTGTGTTATTCGAGCAATTGAAAATAAGGCCTCGATACATTCATGAAGGATCTCTTCTTCGTCTGACTGTTCGAAGATCGTTGCAAGAGTAGCAACAGTGGGACCAGCAATGGAGGCAAACATGTCTCGTCCTAGTCGTCGATCGAAATTGCAGAATATGAAAGGTTTCATGTTCTTTGATCGATTGATTAGCTGAATCCATCTACTAGGATTCATTTCCACAGGAGCACCAGATGAACCGAACGATGTGATTGCATTGGCTGAAATGGAATGGAAAAGCTTGGAGAGATATTCCCTGGGAAGATCTTGTCCTGCATTTATGGCTCTATTGTTTCGAATAAATTCATCTTCCGTCATTTTCTTCTTGACTTGTGGGTTATGCTGATCAGTGTTGAGCATGATGACTGAATAACAAAGGATGAACACTGCGTCTTTGCTGGCAAATATTTCTGAAGATTGCTGATCGTAAAACCTTTCAGCAAATGCTTCAAGGATTCTTTGGATTTTCTGCGATTCCCCCGGCAATATGAAAGTCTCTAGATAAGTTCTCAAAGCAGTGTCCAGAACCATTCCCATGAACTCAAATGTTTCTGTGAATTCTTTAAGGACTTGGAGGTAGAAATCATCAGGACATCCAAGAAAATCACCAACTGCAGTCTTGTTTAGACCTGGTGTATACCGAAAAAACATGGCGTAGGCTTTTGGATCAGGAGGATCTGGGATCAAAAGGGAAAATTTTAAGTACTCCAGTCCCTTCTTTTCATCTCTGCTGAAGTGATTGCCAGCTATTTGTATCTTTCTTTTCTGTGCCATTCTCACTCTAACAAAGTCGATCCAATTATCCAAGTCGTCTTCATCTTCTTTGGACTTCTCTTCCCAGAAACGTCTATACTCAGAGATCTCAACAGGATATGGCCCGGAAGGCGTTGAATCATCGTCCTTGTCAACATTATCCGCTATGTTATGGATAATCACTGTTAGGCCTTCAAAGGCTTGAACTTGTAAACTTATTAAACAGCCACCAGAAGGGAATGCATGCCTGCAAAGGGACTTGCCAATCTCCTCAAAAACATTTTTGAATATGGGGTTACAATCATAATTCACATAGACTTCAATAATAAAAGTTGGGTGTCTGCAAAAATTTATAATTCCTTCAATTGCTACTTCTTGAAGTTGAAGTGAATTCCCCAAGCTTGCCACTTTAAGTAACACAAACGAGAAGAAAGCTTCCAACTGAAGGCGAACCGACCTGAATATGATCAGAAGATTATAAAAATGTAATCAAACATGCCCTAGTTGACACTTGGGAATCTTGCCTTGATATTTGTATAGAGAACTAACTAACCTGCGAAGAAAGTGATAAATATTCAACACAATGCTGCAAATCATGGAGGATACAAGTGGATTTGAGGAGGTTCCATAATGAGCCAAATGGTGGAAAAGGTCATCTTGAATCATTCTCAAGAGCTTTGGATGCTTACCAATGCTGTCACCACTTAATTCTATAGCAGAATTTATCAGAACCAACGCAAAAAGCTGAACATTTTCATCAGCAGTTTGAGATGTAGTTCCATCAGTCTCTATGACTTCAACTACGTTGAGCAAGGAACACAGGAAATGAAAAATATCGATAGCAGAACGAATCCCATACCCCGAATCCACGTTGGTATCCTCAGTATCTGACTCCGAATCTTCCCAATCTTTCACCTCGATTTCGGGCAGACGCTGATATATAACATATATCAGCTCATGCATTGTATATCTAGCACTACGCTGAAGCAAATCACTTCGGCTGGCTGACTGCTGAACCACTTGAAAGCACGTGTTCACAACTGTGCAAACAGATTGATCCGTGAGCAAAACAGAGGAAGGATGGCCCATAATTGCTGTCAAAGCCTGCAAAATTCTCATCATAACAGCATCTTCAGAGACGGGATCAGTTTTCTCCAAACGACATCCTGTGACAGCAGTCACCGCTGAATTAATAGCTTCTCTTGCTCCTGGACTCTTGTGATAAAATATTTCAAGCTTGAGGATCTTAAGAATAGACGAAAGAGCAACCCCGGTTGCTGCAGCAGGAACATCATCGCTTTGCACAACATCAAGAAAAGGTGAAAGGTATATCATAGGATCAATATTTAGCCATTCTTGCTGTGGATTAAAGATGAGGGATCTTAGTGATTTCAACGAATGTGATATTTGAGAGTCATAGTTTTCTTCAGGGGGATGGTAGAAATGCAAATTTGCCTCGGAGGCACGACGGATTACTGCTAAAACAGCTCCTACCTCTGTGTTCAATGTGCAAGATATCCCCAGTTCCTTCCTTTTCATCTTTGTCATGTATTCCTCAGTGTTTTCATCTCCTCCTGTTGCACCCATTAATCAAAAGTTTTCTGAGGGATCCGCTAATCAGAATGTTCTAAAATTCGATCTGTGGGTGAGATTTGGTTCAGTTATTAAGTCGTAACAATTTAATGCATTGCCTAATTCTTCTCCTATTGTTAGTTAATTCTCTTCCTTCAGTTGTGGATCAAACTTCCTTTTAATCCTATGGGTAGTTTGGTAGGATGTATTTGAAAAAACTAATAGACTATTATTCATTGTATTGTTTAATTCTTTGTTTGATACTATATAAGTATATATAAAACTAAAAAATATACTAGTTATTTATACACCTATAAATACATAATAAACTACAAGAGTTATTAATACCTAAATAAACATGATTATTGACAAAAGTGTCATTAATATACCAAAAGAGACGATGAATATATAAAATAATGCCAACATATTTTATTTTAAGGCACGGAGATCTTTTATGAGTTTTGAGTTCCAGATTATGAATTAATTAAAATTATAATTTTAGAAAGAGTAATAGTATGCATGTTTTTCATAGACTTCTAAAAAAATTAAAAACAATTAAAACAAAGAGTGAAAGAGCAAAAACTAGCAAGGAGAAGTAGCGTACCTTGAATCATCTTTGAAAATCAAATGAACACAAAAAGAATTAACATATATTACAGAAAAATACAAGAAAAGAGAAAACCTAATTTCTTCAAAACTCATAGAATCAAAAGCCTTCAAAGATAAAAAGCAATAAGCATGCATGCATGGATAACTTCTTCTCGATTGAATACTTTGAACAACTGAAAATTGTCAAATAATAAATTAATTGAGGTATCAAATGGAGAAAATGCATGCATAATTGAAGAATTTTATTTAAAAAATAAATGGATGCTCATAAAAAATGCCCGTGGCTCAAGTGACCTGTTGCCCATGGTGCTTATCCAATAATCCAAATCGTAATTACACCTGTTCATGGCCATCATTTGCATTTTTCTTTTTTCTTATTTTTTTTTGGATATTTTTCTCAATATATTTATGGGGTAAAAAACTAATTTAATGCAAACATAAAAAGATTACTTTTTGTTGTTAAACAGGCTGGGTTGTTGCAAACTAATTTAATGGTCTGGTATGCTTAAATGGTCTGACATATATGAATTGCTCGGGTAGGAAAAAATTAATCAAACATTATTACATGTAAATGATAAGAATGTTCAAGTGTAATATACAATAATAACAATATTAATGTTGAGGTGAAAGATATAGATTCATATGGGATGAGATTGATGTGATAACGGACAAAGACGAAATTCTTACCATCTATATATCACATATAAAGTCACAAGGCATGCCTGACTAATAGGCCAACTGTTTTGGTTCCTTCTATTCAAACAAGTGCAAAATGAAATGAACAAAAGGAATGCAACATTGGAGACTTTACATTGCAAATAACCTTAGAATGTTAAAATGGACAAAGTATGCTGCTTATACTAGTAGATACTCGATAGTTGTAGTGTTGTACAACTCAAAAGCATCCATAAAACAGCAAAAGTTCTTAGGTCTTAAGCATGGGTGACTCAAGGAGAAGGTCAGTAAACATTAGGAATCCAAAATTTTGAGGCCTCAAAAATTTTAATAGTAATATTATGATTTCAACTTCACTTGAAATAATAATGAAGATGGTGACATACGTTTTAAAATTTATCTAAAAATAATAAAGAAAAAACAATCTAATTTATACCGAATTTTTTTAGAACTTTAAATTAAATAACTCAAACTTCATATTAATAACTATAATTTTAACAACAACATCTAAGTTAATGTATTACAAACAAATGGCTAATATCTTATTGACTAGAATTCATTCTTACTTTTATTAGGGATCGTATTAATATGTGAAATTAAAGGTTATGTGTGTTTTAAAAATACTGTACCAAAAACAACTAATATACAAGAAAATAAAATAACTCTAAATTATTATAATATTATTTTTGTATGTATGTGTATCTACTTAAGTCTCTTATTAAAGTTTTCCATTAATTTTGTTGATATGTAAAAAAAATAGAAGAAAAACATAATATGCACGAAGAAGTAAGGCAAATTAAATATCTAGAAAGCTTGAGATGTATCTAGTTGCTCCAGATCGACGTATGTGGTCAGACAAACAAAGACAAATCCTACCTGTACTAATAGTAAGGTGAAGTTTTCGAACAATGCGAAAACAAATTCATTGTCGTTGAGACATAAATCTTGCAGTAATGAGAAATTAGAAATTCTGTGTTGCAGTAACGAGACATTAGAAATTCTACAACACTTTCAAATATAGTAGTAACTGTTACTTGTCATGATTTTCTTTTGAAAGTCAACAACTAAGTTAAAAATATATGAAATTGCTAGACGGACATAGCAAAACACATTTTGTATCATATAAAAACTGAAAAATTGATTCTCCAGGATCCGAAAATTTTAGAGCATCTTGTGAAATGTACTCACGTCTTAATTAAATCATTCTTTTTTGGTTCATATACATCACCTCTTAAAATTCACAATAGCTGATTGCATGCATGAACAACCTGACAAAACAAGGTATTGATGAAAAAAATCAGATCACATGAACTGACAGATTGCATTGATAAAGATATCTAATGCAATAATTCGTCACCAAATTCACATGCATTACAAGAAAACAAAACACCAAACATAGTGATGTCTCAGTGCCTTGGTATTTCTAACTTAATCATACTTAACAAAAGGTTTTTTTTTAAACAAAAAATTGACGGGAGAACTGAACTTTAAAGTTCATAATTATCTATATCAAACCTTTAAAGTACAGATGGATAAATTTTACAAATGAATAAAGGCATCAAATATGCAATAGAATAAACTGCATCACCAATCTACTAAAAAGTAATATTTCTCACATTTGCTTACAGTCGTTATTGATAGTTTTCCTCTTTTGAGTTCTACAAGATGCCAACTCTGACTTTACTTATCAAATTTGTAGATTTTTGCTTCTTTTAATCGACGATGCATCAAGCGGTCAATAAAGCAAGTAAACATTTCACTTGTTAATTGTATGCTGAGTCTCCTAGGCTGACAACTCCATAGCAAAGCATCCACAAATGTGGGGCACTCTACTTTCTTCCATGGAATTTTGACATTTAAAACATCTACCTTAGGGGTAGCAACGCTGTGGTGCAGTTGCAGATCTTCTATGTTAATCTTATCGCATTCAGAAATATCAAGGGATATGTGAGACCAATAGATCGAACTTGACAGAAACTTCCTCAACTTACAAGACCATGCAGCATTTGAATTGTCACAGCATTTAAGTTCAATTTTTGAGTGTTTCAATTGGCTTGACTCTCTTGCAATTTCAAGTTTAGGAATTTGATATCCTTTGTACTCAAGTGACACTAAATTCGAGCATCAATCTCCCGTACACCCCCACAATCTTGAATCTTCAAGACTTCAAAGATTGACATCTAGAAATAAAGTTCTCGAGAAATCCATCCGGTATTGTCATAAGTTATATATGTAAAGATTTTAGATTTTTACATACAACAGCATCCAACTCTTCCAATAAATAACAAGAAATAGACAAGTGTTCAAGAGTCGGTGTTTAAATTTTAACACACTGATTATTACCTATGTCACGTCCCAAAAACCTCATGGGCGTGACTGGCTCCCACTAACAACACTTGTGGGAGAACCAACTTTCCACACATTTACAATGTATACAACACTAAGATAAAAATGTGTACAACTTCAAATGCACGAAATAATTATTAAACACAAACTAATGATCCAACAAGATATCGCGTAATGATAAACAACAGTAGTTTAGGTAACAAATCTCTAACTCAAACCCCACACTAGACCATGGAGCATCTAAACAAAATTACATGAGTTCACTCAACAAAAAGAAATATAAGCTAAAAATAACTAAAGCTGGATGACAGCCTCCATGAACAATGCAAAGGTTCACCTTAGCAACAGAATCCACACGTAAAGATCATCAGCCACAAGTCTTTCTCTCCGCAATCATGTCACGACCCGAACTAGGGCCTGACCATGACGGACATCCCGAACCATGAAGGCCCGGATATCCTTCTCTATCTGATCTGGTAATCATGCACAACATTTACATCATAAAAGAAAATACGGAAAAAAATATGATATGGAAACATGGTCATTAAATCTGGGTTTCAAGACATAATAAAGAAAAACTGCAATTCAAAATATCTACATAAGATCTGACTCAGTCTGCGAAATCTCTACTACATCTCAAAATTATTCTGAAAACTAGGACAAGGCCCCCAGTAGACCAAAACCATATCTAATAATAGTTGTCTGAAAGTAAACAGGCCTTCTGGAATAAAGAAGGCTCACTAACTGGACACTGCAACTCTGTCTGATAAAGTCTATTGCTTTTCTGGACCCCTAGATTGAGCCTCAGAACCTGGAGGGAGGAGGGGGGTTCAATACAGATGTACTGGTACGCAAAGTAATCCAAAATAAAAATTTTATATAAGTAAAATAGTGGAGAGAAATTTGTTAAAACATCATGCATAAATAGTTCTCAAAACACATGAGCACTTTCTGAAAATCATGTCATTCTTGTCAATGCACTGTCTATTTTTTAATTACTTCTGAGTTAGGTGACACTCCCCTACAACTTTGATATTCCACGGGCTATATGGAATCCGCCATTGACTCGGCGGGGAAGCCCCCAACTCAAGTATGCTGCAAGGGTTGGAGTCTCTGATTCTGATACACCACACGGCACTAGGCCAACATAATATAATATATCCGGATCGACAAATCACGATTTTGGACAATGAGTTATCTGAACTCGTGCCCTCTTTAGGGAACCACCTAACATCTCTTTATGCCTTATTTTAGCCTTTTCTGAGCATGCATCATTCTGAAATTTTAAAACATGAAAGTCTGATTTCTGTATTAGTCTGTCTCTGTTATGGCATTGTCTGAGTTGGTATCGTCATACCAAGACTTGTAAGTCGTTATTCTGAGCCATATATGATTATTTCATTATAAAATAATGTTCATGCCACTTGATCATGCATATAGTGTAAGAAGAGTCATATCTCAAATCATAAGTCAAAAATCATGAAAATAGTTTCCATTCATTCAACAATTTCAATAAGTAGTGACCAACTTCTCAAAAACATTCCTAAAGTTTCTTTGTTTATCAATCTCAATATTTAAAATCATTAAAGCATTCCTCTCTCCCATTCTTAATCATCATAAATTTCATATAAGACAAATAGTATCTTGAATCATTCTGTAAACCATGAAATGTTAGGATTCATAACTTGTAATTCAAATAATAAAGTAATGGGAGAGGGAGATTATATATTTCATGCTCTCGATTCACAATTCACGGTTTTCAATGCATACGTACATATATACAATTCAAATTAATTTGGGGGAAGTCCTAAAGACCAAAACAATACCATCAAAACTTCTAAAACATGAATTTATTCATAAATTCAAAAATCCTTTTCTTAAAAACATGATTTCTATGCCCATGAGATTTTAGGAGAACCCCGCGTACCTCGATTATGAAGAATAATGGCTGATCCTTCAAGCCTACGGTTTGGAGATTCCAAATCTCCGATCAATTTCGAAAACCCATGGTTGAATCTTGAGTTTCTTGGAGGAGAAGTATATGAACTAGGGTTTTTGTTTTGAGGGAAGTTTTGAGAATGTCTTATATTATGCTTGTAGAGGTCTAAATCTCCTGTTTGGACATTTTAAGAGACTTGACAAAAAAAGTCCAAACTACCTTTGTTAACTTTTGAACGAAATTGGAAAAATTTAAATTGGAAACCCGATCTTATGGGCCACCGCGATGCGCCACTATCGCGGTGGCTCACTGAAAATTGACAAATGGAAATTCGACCCACTTCGCGACACGCCACCACCGCGGAGTCTCACTTAAAATTTACCATCGTTATTTAAACCCTCTCCGCGATGCGCCAAGGACAGGAATGGTGGTTTTTTACGACTAGAACTTAAATTAACCATAACTCCTTCACCGAGTGTCCGTTTTGGACGAATCTTATGTCGACGAAAAACTCATTCAATTTCCCACACTACTAAAATGATTAATATGCCATATTTGCATATGATTTATTGCTTTTGGATCATCTACGCATAGAAATGACAATTTTCATTCTAACCCGAAATGCGGGGTGTTACATTATCTCCCCTTTGGGATCATTCGCCCCTGAATGATGGGTAAGAACGTTGAAACTTAAAGGTATGGAATAATGCGGACCTAATGTGTCTTCTAAGAAAGGATATAACTGATTTGAAACATTTAAACTTCTATCACAAAACTAAATTCTGAGCTGACTTGCCCTTACCTGTTTTAAGGAGCTGATCCATGCTAAGAGTTTAGGATACCCCCCCCCCCCCAAAGCGTTTATGCTCAAATCACACACATTGGATTTGGAAGTGATAACTTAGGTAAGTACGAATAATGAGGCAACAAGATTTAGATCGTACAAAGGTATTACACTATCTGAGCTAAAATAGCTGGAAAAATTTGAGATTATGTGCTGAACTCTTATGAACAGAGTCATGACTAAATAACTGAATCTGAAACATGATGCTTGGACTGAACTGAGTTCGCAACTTACACGGATGGAATAGATTATCTTTTGGGATGGTCATACACATTGGACTTCAGATAGTAGGACTGGGTGAAAAGGTGGAAAACTACAGTAACTTGTATGCCTGATTGCTAAACTAAATTATACGTGACACTTATACTTAATTGGAGTATCTCTTCAACACTCTTTCTAAAGAAGTTCTAGTAGGGTCAGGGAGCAAAGAATCTCTGACATGAGTTATACAAGACATTCAACTAAGGAATCACAACAATGACACTACTCTATAGCATGGAATATAGAAATATAACTCATAAACTAGGATAGAATTACCAAACCTTAGGCAATGGAACTTCTTACTTTCGAGTTTAGCCACACTTCAAAAACACTCTCTCAACTATACTTTCCTCTTAAACACCATGCTCATTGATTTCACTTATTTTTCTCACATGGCTGCTGATATTTTCATCTACTAATGTCTAAACTAAACTAAATCCCCTCATCATCTTCAAGCCTAACTCGAAATCACAAGACGCACCACATAATACTGTAGTACTATTCTGAATCATGAATTTAGCACACCCTGTATTTCACAATTCCTCATCTCCTGCATAATTCTTACTGCCACTCCAGCAATCACCTTCAACTTTGTATTAGACATTCACAAACACTCAAGGCATCCATCCATATGCATACAAACATGACATTCAAGCCTATCTTCATACCCACATGTGCACTTCTAAACAACCACTCATAAAGCATATTTCTCATATTCTCTAATACTTCTATCCATAACAACTTCCCAGCACTATTCAGATGATACACATAAAATATCCTCAACTAACCAAGCCATACACGAAACTTCACCCCAAAATTCTTTCAACTTATAGACTTACATAAAACAAGCACACAACAACTTTTCCCAAATATAACACATAAAACTTCAACTAACCTTGACATGTATCAAAGACTTGGCCTCAATCTTACTCCACCATTACTGCCTTAATTCAAATAAGCACACAACCATCTTTCATCAACAAGAAATGTTTACTCTTTCCCATCTAGACAACTGTTCGTCATTACTATCTCGACCTAAGGGAAAAGGTCACTAAAAAATTGGAATACCGGAATCTAGAACATGAGGGAAGTACTAAGCGTAACTTGATACCTTACTAAGGCGTGAGGAATAGAGAGCTCACGGTATGGGCTCATTGAAGAGATCTAATATGAGGACGTACCTGATATAAATATGAATTTTCACTGATTGTTAAGAGTATCACATGTGCACAAGAGTCATGAACTGCATGATCTGAATTTTTGGAATTCATAACTTACGGAAAGCGATTCTGACTGCTAAACAAACTGGGAACTCATCATACTAGGAACTAGGAGAGTACATGATTCCTTATCATATGCCTGAACATGAGCTATGATCATGAAGCTGGACATAAAACATGAGTATGTATCGGAATAACTGAAGTAAACTGCTAAAATAAGAATAGATTGACCATCATTCTTTCTCACGGCCAATTCCACAACTTACTGGCACATCTATTATCATCTGAAAACTTGACTTGGTTACTCGTTATGTCATCTCCCCCTTAGATTTAAGCCACTACTCTAAGTCTTTGAACCACTATATACACTCTGGTATAAACTGAAATTACTTTACTCTAGAGTCGGGGATATAACAATACATATAAAACTAAACTTACCCTGTAAGATGGTATCTGCATGTATAACAACTAATGCTAATACCTACTTCTAAGATTCAAACCTTAGGTTTCTATATCCCCAAAAGTTGTCATATAGTAGCTTAAACATTCACCAACTCAGATCCTTCTAACACTAAACATGGATATCTCCAAACCTTTGTCGGACCATACCACTTTTGTCATAGTCTACAAGCATCACGACTCCAAACTTATATCTCTCTACTATGAGAATCAAGATCATATCAAAAGGCTTAACATTATCTATTAAAAGTCCTTAACTTGGCTATTTAGAAACCATATACCATTTAACTAGTCTTTCTCCACCTAGCAACTCAGCGGCACCACTAGCCACACACAACATGTAATAGCCTTAGAAAATACTGCAACCTCATATCACCTTGGCATACTTCTACTTCATACATACAACATCATACTTTATTACGAACCAAATAAACTTAAGCTCTTGCATGCATTGTTCAAGCCTATTAGATAGCTTCCATAAAACTAGTATCATTAACAAAGAAATAATCACATCCACCTTCATGACATCACTGCTATGCCTCAAAATCTACTGCATACCTTGTCACAAGTAGTACTAGTCTACAACTACCAAGGAAAAGAAAGTCAAGGGGGTAGAGTCACATAATAGACACGATCAACCTTAATCTTATATTATAACCCCATACAAGCTTATCTACTTATATGACTTTCTCACATCACACTTACTTACCCAAGCGTACATTTAGACTACCTTCAAATTTCACAAACAACCTTGTGCCTATAATTATAACTTACTAGCTAATCTAGCCATTTTCATTTTTTGAGAAAACAACAACTCACCTTAGCTAATTACTTCTTCTCTACCTTCTACTAAACTAGCACACAAGGACGTATCACTTTAATACCAACTCAATCTTATGCCAAAAGATTCGGCTATACATATATTCAATAAATCACCCTTACCACTTTTCCTGCGATTACTCCTCTAAACCCCCAGTTCCATCCAACACAAGAACCAACAAAATGGACAACAAGTTGCTAGTGAATCGAAATAGGCCTCACACGGCTTCACTAGACTTTGAGTTTCAACAATATAATGATAACAAGATTACAAAAGACAAAAACTTGACACACAATAATCAATGATCTAAGGATACATATATTACTCTGTATAAATAAAAAAATTGAGTCAAACACTTCCCCTACAGACTACCATATCTTACTCTGTATAAATAAAAAAAAATTGAGTCAAACACTTCCCCCACAGACTACCATACAATCCACACATGCTACTAGCTACCACATTAGTTTATCACTAAAAAGGGGTAAATCATCCTCAAAAATCGGTTATTCAACTAAAATATTTATTACACAAAAGTCACCCTCACTCTGACTTCTAACTTTGTGACTTCACATCACCAACTTCTTGGTCCAACATCACTGCCAATAGGTCATGACACCCACACTTAAATTATACTACTACTCGGGTGGAAATACAGTTCCAATATTCTGCTACACATCATCCCCCTTAAGCGTGACGTTAGCAACATAAATTCTAAAAATGACTGAATACACTCAATACCGCAGGATGAAAAACACAATTTCATCAAAATCAAAGTTCACACTAGAATCAATACACTCTGAGGCACTAACGGACTCTTCACAAGTCCTTGCACAATTTCAAAATCTTATATGGCCCAATCAGAAAGAACTATGTCATTTAGAATCTAAACTTCTGTACTTGAATCACCCCAATAATGGGACATGTCTGAGAACATCAGACTAAGGAAAGAATTAGGATGACTGTTACTTTTCTATGGGCGAAACCATAGAACGAATTAGAGTATGAAAGAGGAACATTCTGACTCTATTGCACGAACTAAAACATGAAGAAAGAGAGATATTCCTAAATGCCTTGTAGCCTCCTGCTTATAAGTGTGGCGCGCTACACACCCATAAATAAGACTCTACCCGATGAGATTTTGCAGTCACCCTGGGACCATGAACCATGCTCTGATACCAAGTTTGCTAAGACTCGAACTAGGGCCTGGCCGTGACGGACATCCCAAACCATGAAGGCTCAGACGTTCTTCTCTATCTAATCTGGTACTTATACAGAACATTCATATCATAAAAGAAAGTGTGGAAATAAAATATGATACGGAAACATGGTCATTAACTCTGGGTTTCAAGACATAATAAAGAAAAACTGCCAATCAAAACATCTGAATAAGATCTGACTCAGTCTGCAAAATCTCTACGACATCTCAAAACTGTTTTGAAAACTGGGACAAGGCCCCCAGTAGACCAAAACCATATATAATAATAGTTGTCTGAAAGTAAACATTCCTTCTGGAATAAAGAAGGTTCACCAACTGGACACTGCAACTCTGTCTGATAAAATCTATTGCTTCTGGACCCCTAGACTGAGCCTCAAAACCTGGAGGGAGGAGGGGGGTCAATACAGATGTACTGGTATGCAAAGTAATCCAAAATAAAACTTTTATACAAGTAAAATAGTGGAGAGAAATTTGTTAAAACATCATGCATAAACAGTTCTCAAAACACATGGGCACTTTCTGAAAATCATACGTCATTCTTGTCAATGCATTGTCTGTTCTTTGTATTTCTTCTGAGTTAGATGGCACTCCCCTACAACTCTGATATTCCACGGGCTATATCGAATTCATCATTGACTCAGCGGGGGAGCCCCCAACCCAAGTATGCCGCAAGGGTCGGAGTCTCTGATTTTGATACGCCACACGACACTAGGCCAACGTAATATAATATACCTGGATTAGCAAATCACAGTTTTGGACAATGAGTTATCTGAACTTGTGACCTCTTCAGGGAACCACCTAACATCTCTTTATGCCTTATTTTAGCCTTTTCTGAGCATGCATCATTCTGAAATTTTAAAACATAAAAGTCTGATTTCTATATTAGTCTGTCTCTGTTATGGCATTGTCTGAGTTGGTATCGTCATACCAAGACTTGTAAGTCATTATTCTGAGCCATATATGATTATTTCATTATAAAATAATGTTCATGACACTTGATCATGCATATAGTGTAAGAAGAGTCATATCTCAAATCATAAGTCAAAAATCATGAAAATAGTTTCCATTCATTCAACAATTTCAATAAGTAGTGACCAACTTCTCAAAAACATTCCTAAAGTTTCTTTGTTTATCAATCTCAATATTTAAAATCATTAAAGCATTCCTCTCTCCCATTCTTAATCATCATAAATTTCATATAAGACAAATAGTATCTTGAATCATTCTGTAAACCATGAAATGTTAGGATTCATAACTTGTAATTCAAATAATAAAGTAATGGGAGAGGGAGATTATATATTTCATGCTCTCGATTCACAATTCACGGTTTTCAATGCATACGTACATATATACAATTCAAATTAATTTGGGGGAAGTCCTAAAGACCAAAACAATACCATCAAAACTTCTAAAACATGAATTTATTCATAAATTCAAAAATCCTTTTCTTAAAAACATGATTTCTATGCCCATGAGATTTTAGGAGAACCCCGCGTACCTCGATTATGAAGAATAATGGCTGATCCTTAAATCCTATTGTTTGGAAATTCCAAATTTCCGATCAATTTCAAAAACCCACGGTTGAATCTTGAGTTTGTTGGAGGAGAAGTATATGAACTAAGGTATTTGTTTTGAGGAAAGTCTTGAGAATGTCGTATATTATGCTTGTAGAGGTCTAAATCTCCTGTTTGGACGTTTTAAGAGACTTCAAAAAAGTCCCAAATACCCTTGTTAACTTCTGAATGAAATTGGAAAAATTTAAACTGGAAACCGATCTTATGGGCCACCGCGATGCGCCACAATCGCGGTGGCTCACTGGAAATTGACGAATGAGAATTTGGCCCACTCTGCAATACGCCACCATCGTGGAGTATCACTGGAAATTTACCATCTTCATTTACACCCTCTCCGCAATGTGCCAACGACAGGAATGACGGTGTTTTATGACTAGGACTTAAATTAACCATAACTCCTTCACTGAGTGTCCGTTTTGGATGAATCTTATATCGACAAAAAACTCATTCAATTCCCCACACTAATAAAATGATTAACATGCCATATTTGCATAGGATTTATTGTTTTTGGATCATCTACGCATAGAAATGATGGTTTTCGTTCTAGCCCAAAATGCAGGGTGTTAGAAACCATATCTGCAGGTATGCAAGTAAGGAGTGAGCTATATAAATATAACCCAATATAATCCTCAACTCGCTACTTTAAGTACTCCTAGGACAAGTATTAGAAAATATAACAACACCAAGAACATATAGTTATTACACACAGGAAGTATATCAGAATAAGATGTCCAACGAGACCAACAATCATTCCTCGGAAACTATATATCTCAACACAATTTATACCAAGTGCTTATCACCATTTGAAATCAAAGTAATTACCTAACACCAGAAGTTCCGGGCCACATACACAATGTGACAAATATCAAGAGTATACACAATACTCGGAGAAACATATACAATGTCCCATATCAAATCAAAAAGCATACACAATACTAAGAAAGGCATACACAATGCACAAAGAAAGCATACATAATGCCCCAACGAAATTAGGAAGCATACATAATGCCCCAATCTCACAGTACACAATCATATCACATCACGAAATAGTTTATAAAAGGAGTATTAGTATTCTTAAGCATAAAGTATATGTGTTTCGCCTTAAAGACCGTCGATTCTGCCAAGCATACGCTCGTCCCAACACATGGACCGGGAATATGTAAATATATCTTAAAAGCAAATTAGAAAAGAAAGCACCCAAAGTTTAAAGTCTCACTTACTTCGTGAATGACAAGTTTCCCAACCTTGCAATGCGTAGTACATCAACCAAATAGCCTCCATTGATTTCAATCTAATAAAAATATTACTTAATGATGTCAATTGTGCTAGTCGATGTCAAGTCTCAATACTCCTAACCTTCTAGTTTAAAGCTAAATCTCAGTATCTCATATCTTAAGCGATGAATTAAAAATTATCTCTATCTAACCTAATTTCTCAATAATAATCTCATACAAATTAGTTACCTAACCACTTGATCTCATTAGACACAAACATTATAAGAAACTCTTAAATGCGTATTCAAAACACTACTAATGCAAAGAATTTGCAAAGTTGTACAACAAGTACTTTTGTTTTCACGTTCAGGAAGTTAACATATCTAAAATTAATTAATATCAATACAAAATTAGGAGTCTTTTCTCTCTCTACTCATTGCTCAATCATTACATCATCATAAACAATCATTAACTAATCAATAGCTTCCGCTCTATCTCGTTAACTCCACTAGGACCAATCTTCCAAAATACTCTTTGTGTGCACAGTTTTCACGCTAAAGAATTAGGAACAAGATGCATACCTTATAAATATGAAGTTTTGCAGGTGAGTGTTACTGGCTAATGTTATTTTACGCCGTTGGCTCGCTCTCTTCCAAGAGTAAAGAGATCAATTGCCCTAATTCTTTTATTTTCTACTCCTTTGAAGAAGTTGCTGCTTTTGAAATCTTAAGAGACTATTTACCCTACCTTTTACTCCCTCATTAGACTGTGCAGCCACAAATATAAGAGGAGAGGATTTTTGTCTTTTGGCTTGCCCACTTTAATTATATTAATTAACAATAATAATGGCTAATTACTCGCTTACCCCTCATTAAAATCTGGATTATTACATTCTCCCCCATTTAAAATAATGTTCGTCCTCGAACGTGACAAGAGTCATACAAGAAATGTCAAATGAGTGGGAAAATCTAACTTGCATGGACAAGTGAAAAATAAGATGATCTATGAACAACCTAGGTAGCTCGGAAAAATAATCTGAAAACACACCAACAATTTCTCAAACAATAAGAACATTGTCAATAATAATATTTTCAGCTCGTGCATCATGAATAGTAGCAATAAAATCCAAACACCTATGATCAACCATTCGACGTACCCTTACATAAACTATTATCTTTTCTTCAGTCACAAAGTCATAATTTTCCACACTAAAGGTGGGCATAAGCTTAGCATAATCAATCAAAGCATAAAAAAAATGTCAATCAGTTCATATCCATAATCACATCAAAGTCAAACCTAGATACGCAAATCAACTATATGATGTCCCTGCGCTAAACAAATATCACGTAACATCCATAAACTCTATCCACTAATAAAGTGTGCCCACTTAGGTCATTACCATATATAGTATAATAAGAGTCTCAACTCTTCTTTCTAAAAAAAAATAGATGGAGATACAAATAAACACGTAGAATAAAGATCAATAAGAAAATATTTCCCTCATGAGAACTAACAATATAATACCTATGAATACTGCATCAGGTGCCTCTATATCCTGTCTAGCCATAGCAAGGAATCTCAGTGGTCCACCCCCTGTTTGAGCAACCTGTTGATTTTGTCCATAAGCACTATGTGGAGCAGCTCTTACCGGCTAAGCTTGGGCTTGTGCTACTGCAACATTCCTTTGCACCTGAGTAGTAGCTTGACTAGGCCTAGAATCTCCCTTAGGACAAAACTTAGCAATATGTCCCTATTCACCACAAGTATAGAAAGCCCTATTTATTCCGTAACAATGACCACTGTGATTTCTACCATAATTGGAACACCAGGGATGCTGACTTGATTGATAAGAATAGTTACCCTTCCTCTGCATCTGTTGTTAGCCCTGTCTAGCTAAATAATTGTTCCTCAAAGACTATCCCACAGACTCTGACTGCGTAGGCCTGGACTGCCCATAATACTATCCCACAGACTCTGACTGCGTAGGCCTGGACTGCCCATAATAAAAACTACTATTACCCTTAGATTGAGCACCACTAAATACACTTGAATTATGTGCCTTTTTATTTTCTCGATTAATCCTTTCCATCTTATAATAGAACTCAGAACAAAGAGCAGTGTCAAATACCTCAGAATAGGACCCATTATGCACATCACATATTAGTGGACCACGATAACAAACCGCAAGTCCATCCATAAATCATCTTACTTTCTCCCTCTGATTTGCAACTAAAGATGGAACATACCTGGACAACTCAGTGACTGTCATGGATCCCTGTCGTAACTCATTAAACTGGCATCTCATGTCATCTTGTTTGCTCAAGGGAATAAATCTATCCAAGAACATAGCTGAAAACTCTGACCAAGTGATTGGTGGTAGCCTTGCTTGTCTGCCCCTCAAAACGGAAGTCCACCATGCCTCGGGAGACCCTGAGAATAGAAAAGTGGTAAATTCTACACCACGAGTCTTCTTTAATCCCAAGGTAGTAAGTATTTTCTCACATCAATCTAAAAATGTTTGAGACTCAACAGAAGATGGTGTAGCATCAAACTCCGGTGGCTTAAGATCCATGAAATTCTTAAGATCTTTGGGTTGCCCTACAACTTCAATCGAATGATTAACTGGTTGAGGTGCCTGAGAAGTTGCAACATTCAACTCAACTTGTGCTTGCATCTGCAAAGTAGCCTGAGGACTTGGAGTTTAACCCTGATTAGGCACCAATGCCTCCAGTACATTCAACATTTTTACCACAACGTCGGTAGGCAATGTAACAGTAGGTATAACAACAGGTGTTGCAGCTGGAGTATCATGATCAACTTGGTCCTGTACTCTCTCAGAAGCCACAACTTGGGCCTGGCCCTCACTCCTAACTCCATGTTAAGGATTAGTCTGTGCCCTAGTTCGAGGCCTGGTTGGATAAGACCAAACTTGACCACCACCACGGGTAGAACCATGTCCAGTACCACGTCTAGTAGGTGCATTAAATCTACTAGCAGAGGAAGAACCACGTTTCTTAACCATCTGTGAACAATGTTTAAAGGTTGGACTAAATTCAACTCAAGGCACAAATAATGAATGAAAAAGGAAAATTTCCTAGATGTTTTGTAGACCCAAGTTCATAAGTATGGGCGCCTACATACCAATGAACAAGAACCTACTAAACACTGCCCCATGACCCGGGACCTACAGCCTAGGCTCTGCTACCAACTTTGTCGCATCTCAAAAACCACATGGGTGTGACTAGCTCCCACTAACAACACTTGTCGAGAGAACCAACTCTCCACACATTCACAATGTATACAACACTAATATAAAAATATGTACAACTTCAAATGAACAAAATAATCATTAAACGTAAAGTAATGATGCAGCAAGATATCGTACAATGATTTACGAAAACAATAGTAGTTTAGGTAACAAATCTCTAACCCAAACCCCACACTAGACCATGGAGAATCTAAACAAAGTTACATAAGTTCAAATTTCGGGCATGCAACCCAACAAAAAGAAATATAAGCTAAAAATAACTAAAGTTGGATGACAGCCTCCACGAACAATGCGAAGGTTCACCTTAGCAATAAAATCCACACGTAAAGATCGTCAGCCACAAGTCTCTCTCTCTATAACCATATCTGCAGGTATGCAAGTAAGGAGTGAGCTATATAAATATAACTTAGTAAGATTCTCGGCTTGCTACTTTAAGGAATCCTAGGACAAGTATTAGAAAATACAATAACACCAAGAACATATAGTTATTACACATAGGAAGTATATCATAATAAGATATCCAACGAGATAAATAATCATTCCTCGAAAACTATATATCTCAACATAATTTATATCAAGTACTTATCACCATTTGAAATCAAAGTAATTACCCAACACCAGAAGTTCCGGGCCACATACACAATGTGCCAAATATCAAGAGTATACACAATACTCGGGGAAACATACACAATGTCCCATATCAAATCAAAAAGCATACACAATGCTAAGGAAGGCATGCACAGTGCGCAAAGGAAGCATACACAATGCCCAAATCTCACAGTACACAATCATATCACATCACAAAATAATTTATAAAAGGAGTATTAGTATTCTTAAGTAAAAAATATGTGTCTGGCCTTGAAGACCATTGATTTTGTCAAGCACACGCTCTTCCCAACACATTGACTGGGCAGATATAAATATATCTTAAAAACAAATTGAAAAAGCAAGCACCCAAAGTTTAAAGTTTCACTTACCTCGCGAATGACAAGTTCCTCAACCTTGCAATGCGTAGTACACCAATCAAACAACCTCCAGTGATTTCAATATAATAAAAATATTACTTAATGATGTCAATTGTGCTAGACAATGTCAAGTCTCAATACTTCTAACCTTCTAGTTTAAAGCTAAACCTTAGTATCTCATACCTTAAGCGATGAATTAAAAATTATCTCTATCCAACCTAATTTCTTAATAATAATCTCATGAATATTAGTTACCTAACCATTTGATATCATTATCCACAAACATTATAAGAAACTCTTAAATACGTATTCAAAACACTACTAATGCAAAGAATTTGCAAAGTTGTACAACAAGTACTTTTGTTTTCACGTTCAGGAAGTTAACATATCTAAAATCAATTAATATCAATACAAAATCAGGAGTCCCACAACATGAATATGATCCCTTTTCTCTCTCTACTCATTGCTCGATCATTACATCATAAAAAACAATCATTAACTAATCAATAGCTTTCACTTTATCTCGTTAACTCCATTAGGACCTCTCTTCTGAAATACTCTTTGTGTGCACAATTTTCACGCTAAAGAATTAGGAATAATATGCATACCTTATAAATATGAAGTTTCACAGGTGAGTGATACTGGCTAATGTTATTCTACGCCGTTGGCTCGCTCTCTTCCAAGAGTAAAGAGATCAATTGCCCTAATTCTTTTCTTTTCTACTCCTTTGAAGAAGTTGCTAATTTTGAAAACTTAAGAAACTATTTACCATACCTTTTACCCCCTCATTAGAATGTGCAAACTTAAGAAATTGTTTGCCCTACCTTTTACTCTCTCATTAGAATGTGCTGCCACAAATATAAGAGGAGAGGGTTTTTGTCTTTTGGCTTGCCCACTTTAATTATATTAATTAACAATAATAATAATGGCTAATTACCTACTTACCCCTCATTAAATTTTGGATTATTACAACCTAATACTCTCTCAGTCTTAAATTACCCGTCTCAAATTTTCTAATCTGATTTCTCGTTTTACTTATTTTTTTTTTCATTAATTAAGAACAGACAATTTTTTTTCCATGTTTTACCCTTTGCATTAATTACTTTCTCTTCAAATTAAAATGTAAACATCATCTAATAGGGGCACTATGATAAACTAGCCATGTTATTAATTATTTTTCTTAATCTATGTGCCATCTCAATTTGAGATAGGTAATTTGGGACAGAGGAGTATATCAATTGAAACTGACTTGATCTTTTGAAGATTCAACAGCTCAATTTTTTTCAACCAATAACATTTCTTAAGGATAATACTGACAATCAACGGACAACTATTAAGTAAAGACTGAAGCATGTCTTCATCTAAACGTACCCAAGATAGAGAAAGCTGTAAGACCCCGTAAAAATTGCATGTCAAATTCAGCTCGTAAAGCTCCATGAGAGATTCCAACACTTAGAAATTTTTTTTCTAAGTGTTCAAGTTCAACACTTACTCTCATTTTAGACCTCCTACTTCGAGGATTTATTTGATGACCTTTCCGACCTCCATTTTTAGATTTTCAAGTTGCGTTGCGATGGGGAAAGTCCCTAGTATGTATTGGAAACATTTCGGGCGCATTTTGGGTGCATTTCAGTGGCTAACTCACTGGTTTGAAATGCTCCCGCATTCCGAGCGCATTTCATGTCAAAAATTTCAGTCAACTTCAAACTATCATAACTTCCTGGATATAATGAACTGTGAGAGTTACTATATATAAATAGAAATATCTTTGAGTCTTCTTTCCAATTCAATTGGTTTCATCCAATTTGAACATTTGAGTAAAAATCTATGGTCAATTTACTTCAACCTATCAGCCTGAAAACAACTGAGGACAACTGCATCTTTCTTTCTCTAGGGGTATTTGAGTCTTTCCCACCTCTATATATATATACACAAACACGAGATTCAGTATAATTTAGCAACATATGCTTGATTTCTCTCAAAATTCATCAAGAACAACAAGAGAGTTTGCCATTGGGGATTTAATTTCAAGAAATTCTCTCTATCGATCTTCGTAAAATGAAGAACTAAGGTATGCATAGTGTTCATCCATGGATTCCTTTCATCCATGGAGCTCAAGAATCAAGTTTTAAGTTATGTATCATGAATATTTTATGGTGGGATGATTATGTTCATGTTGATGATGTTAAATTGAGTTTTTAACTCCATGAGTTATCTCAAGAATCTTGAAAACTTATTTATTTTGTAATATTATTCACATGTACTTTATGTTGAGTTCTTGAAATTGCAAGTTGGACGTTGATGATCATGTTGTTGGTGTTGAATGATTCCCAAGTTGGGATCTTTATGTGAAATCATGAAACTATGTTGAAATATAAGTTGAAGTCCATGAATTTGGTGATTTATACTTTGTGAAAATTTTATGATTTCACCTATGCCTAAGTTGTGCATGAAAGGTGTTTGATTAAATGTTTAAGAGAAACAAGAAACATGTAGTATGGATTAATTTGGCCTAAAAGGTGAATTCATGCCATTGACCTCATGCTTGAATGGCTTACATGCTATTGTTGTACAATGAATATGTTGTTGGAATGTCATGATGTTAGAGTATGAAATTATGATCTTGATTACATACATTCCTACCATGAACAAGATTACGTTAACCATGTACTTCATGAAATCCCCAACTTATTTTTTTATGAATGGTTGATATTGATCATGTATTCAAGAATGTCAAGAAGTGTCAGTTTCCTTCTATCGAGTCCTAGGGGTACTTGTACCCAAAAAATATAGCTGTATGCCTAAAGCCATGTCATATTTTCACGATACTCTCAGTCAAGCCATGTTCAGTAGACTTCAGTCAGTCTCATGACTCAGGAAAACTCATGTAAAGGCAGTATCAGTTCAGTTTTACTCAGTACTCAGTAATCTACGTAATCTCAATAATATTCCGTCAGTCTATGGAATTCAGTAAATCTCAGTATCAGTACAATTTAGTTCAGTATTCAGTTCAGACATCAGTAAACTTAGTCAGCTAACAGAACTCAGTAGTATTTAGTCAGTTAATAGAATTCAGTAATGTTTCGCTAATATCGGAACTCAATAAACTCAGTCCATTTCAGTTAAGCTAAATAGAACAATCAGTAACAGTTCAGTTAATTCTAGTATGAACTAGGAAATCAGTTTAGTATAATCAGTTCAGTGTCATTTAGTTGGGAGTAGGATTCAGCACCGAGCGAACCCAAGGATGGGAACTCACCTTCCAGTAGAGGATGTGAGTCTTAGAAGCTGTCCTTGTATTCCAGAACTATGTATCCAGCAGAGGTTGAGACATCAATATTTGTAAGTTGAGAGTAGATGATGTGGATTAACCTGTCAGATAAGGGTTCCCTCCGTTCTCATTAGAGTACCTGCCAGATAAGGGTCACTCACAACTTGTCCTTATCAGTGGCGCGGTATTGACACCCTTCCAATCAAGGCAGAGATCGGACCCTAGCTTAGCTATTATAGCATATTTGGGGCATGTCAGTTAGATAACTACTTCCCATAATTCAGTATCAGTCTCAGTAAAAGAACTCAGATAGTTCTTTAGGATATCAGGACTGTCAGATACAGTCAACTCAGATACAGTATGGAACTCAGCTAGTTCCATCAGATTTAGGACTGTCAGATACAATCATCATGCTATCAGTTATCAGAACTCATGTTATCAGATATATCAGTTATCAAAATTTAGTTATCATTCATGATATGTTATCAGTAAATACATGTCATCAGTATTCATACTCAATAGTCATGTTATCACGAGCTCAGTTTCAGAACTGTTATATACGGTCAATCAAATCCGTTCTTCATAATCAGAACTATCAGAAACAATAATTCCTTTATCAGTAATATAGTATCAGTCTCCCAGTATTTAGTAATACAGTATCAGTTCCTCACTTATTAGTGAATTACATATCAATATCAGTAAACTCAGTCATTCAGTATCTCAGCATCAGTAAACTCATGTTATCAGTATTCAGACTCAGTAGTCAGTATCACCACGAGTTTAGTTGCAGTAACGTATGTATGTATGTATGCATGTATTCTCACGTTCATATCAGTCAACATTGTTCATGCATATAAAACCCTTTACATTTAGCCTACCTCACTCGTATACTCAGTACATTTAGTCGTACTGACGTATTCACGCTATGGTGTTTTATTTGACGCCATAGGTACAGACGTACGAGTTTCAGAGCAGTAGTAGCATTGCAGATTTCAGCAGTCAGTGCTCCTCTTCATTCGAGGACAATATTATTATTACTTTATTACAATATTTCAGATTAGTTTTTCAGTTCATGGAGTTAGTTGGAAACATGTTCCTTCAACTCCTTATTCAGTTTAGTTAGAGGGTTTCGAACTAGATATCAGATTAGATGTTCAGACTTCAGTATTTATGTTTCTTTTTGGTATTGTTATACCATGTTTTTTCAGATATGTTTCAGTATTGAACCTTATGGCCTTACAGTTTAAGTTTCTGCATATTTTATGAGATATTATGCCGTTTACAGGTACAGATATTAGTCATGGGTTAGCTTGTGGTCCTTCGGGGTCATGAGCACCGTGTAGCATTTTGGTTCAGAAAATTGGAGCGTTACAAAAGCTTTCTCAAGGAATGATAGTTGACACCCCGCTAGATAATGAGGCACACATCATATCACAATTGCTCAGAGCCAATTCTCTTAATGGTTTTGCTGCAAAGATTTTGAAAATAGTAGGAAAGGGGTATAATGTACATCTAGAAAAGACCAGATATTTTACCCCATTCTCAAGTGCAATGTCAAACTACTTATCCATCAGAGAATCATGAAAGTGCCTTGATAATTTAAACCTTTCAACAGGAATTTTACCATCCCGATATCTCTCCATGATAGCATCCACTGTTTTCATATTGTCTATGCAATAATTAATAGTAAAATTCAAATTGGGATTAGTAAACCAAGCTCGTAACCATGCTTTAGAGAGAACGCTCATCCGAGCTGCTTCTTCAAAACTAAGAAAAGAGATTATTTTGTGAATGAGACATTAAGGCAATCCGTCAACTGTTGAGGTCGAAGAATTCTTCTTCTTACTTTGCATCCATATCTTGAGAACCCGTTTTTTTAACTCCGATGTTGCTGCAAAAGTCATTAATCAGTTCTTCATCTCGCTTCTGCAATTCCCACCCAACTCTTTGAGCGAATTCGAACATTCTTTTCTCCTCAAATTCACAATATAGGGATATTTTAATGTATAGATTACTTCCATGAATAGCAACAAAAATATTATATAATTAACAACCCTATTTTTAACTGTTTTTGTATATATATAATTTTAAGAAACAATAAAGACAAGTTGAGTTCTATTTGTATTCTAACTAAAATAAATTCCTAGTTGTACTCAAATTGAATTTATTTCATTTTATAATTCTGAATATGACTATTCCAGTCTACAAGTTCAAAACTTGTACAATTGAAACTCGGAAATACTTTATACGGGCGAACTATCTTTCTTGGTTCATACATATATAAAAGGAAGTTTAAGATTATTACCTCAACCTTCTTATTTTTTTCATGCTTGTTAATTAGTATAGGTTCATTACCTCATTAGGATTGGTAAGGTAAGATCTAGTGCCCCTTGCTTGTACATATTCATGTTGGGGTTTTTAATTCATTATTAATAAAAAAACCGCTAGACCCTCTCTAGTGGTATTAATTCGATTAAAAAAAAGTTTGAAACTTGTACAACTGAAGCTCTAGGATTATACAATTAAAAATCGATTATTTTGTTGTAATAACACAGAGAGAGAGCACATTCTGATTTCAAGTTCTAACTTAACCATATGAACTTCTTGTGAGGAATATTTAAAGTTGATTTTTTGCCCCAACTTAACTCGGCAGCCAAGCCCCCAACCCAAGTTTGCTACAAAGCCCGAAGTCTCTGTCTCTACTATGCCATAGGGCCGTCGCCAGCTTACAGTGATTATATACGCGTATTGGTAAAACACGATTTCAGTCTATGAGCCGATTGACTCGTACCCTCTTCGGGTAACCACTAGGGCTGGTCATATTTTGGTTTAAACAAAAAAGACTGAAAAATCAAACCAAAATTTAATTTTGGTTTGGTTTCTTGTTTTTTCGGATTGGTTTCGATTTTAAATTTTAGAAATTCGGTTAAACGGTTTGGTTTTCGGATTTTCAAATTTTTTTTGGATAAACCAAAAAACCAAAATTATATAAATAATATATTATAATTTATATATTTATATATATATATATATATATATATTATTATTATATATGTAAATATGCTAAAAATATAATATAATCTGATATAATATATAAATATATAAATTATAATCATTTAGTAACCCTAAATCCTAATATACTGCTTTGCTTTAGACCCTAACATTAATGTGAAGGCTGCAGTGGCGCTTAGCCATGCTCAGTTCGTCAATTCATTTGAAATTTCAACATTGCCAAAGGCAGTCAGCAGTATTTTGCACAGTTCTCCCCTGTCGTCGGTGGCCGCTACCGAGTGCGGCCACTATTGTTGCGCCAACGGAGATGACTCAACGAGGTCGATATTTATGATTGTTTCATGCGTGTTTAATTAATTATATTTTGAAATTAAAAATAGGTTTGAAAAAAAGATTATTTTTCTAGAAAAATCACCAATTTTAAACGCTCACTACTTTAATCTTTAAGACCGAAATAAAAATCTGAAATAACCGAATCGAATTTGTACAAATCAAACCAAACCAAAATAATTTTGGTTTGGTTATGGTTGTCATTTTCGTCAATCCGAAAATCAAAAAACTGAACAAATATTCAACAATCAAACGGAACAAATAGAATGCCCACCCCTAGTAACCACCTAACCCTCTTTAAGCCCAATTTTAATTCTTTAAAACATGCAATCTCTGAAATCAAACTCTGAAAACTCTAGTTCTGCTATGGCACACACATTTATATGGTATCGTCATACCATTGACTTGCAAGTCATGTCTCTGATCCATTATTAGCATATAATAATCTCTATTTCAAAACGTAAGTCTGGGACCACCATATCAATAAATCATTTCAAAAAACTCTTTCTTAAAGCTCATGTAAACATATTCAAGAAACTCTCTTTTCCAACATTGCAAATACACAAGGTGGTCATGTCAAAGTTCTCAATCACATGCAATTCTTTCTCTTTAAAACAAGACACATAATTATATCAAGAAACACCCTCTCATCATCTCTAAATCATGTTCAAATACTATAATATTGAGAAAACTACTTTCAAAACATAAAACATGCATTTCAACTTTTTCTCGACAAGATCATAAACTTTAGTTCATCACAAGAGAGGGTTTCATAATTGGTGCTCTCAAAAAAATCTTCAATTTCATACATACATATAGATGTAAATCAATTTAAGGGGGAAAGGTCTAAAATCCAAAATAATAATATCATCAAAACATCAATCATGTGAAAGTTAAAGCATAAGTTCCAAAACCCCTTTAAAATTCATGCTTGATAAACTTTATATCATGTTCTAGTGTGTTTACAAGCCCTTGTAGTTTAGGATAGACCCCATGTACCTTAGTGTAATGACCTGATTTACTGAACCAGAATGCTACACGGTGCTCAT
>NC_061121.1:5269274-5276324 GCF_002878395.1 Capsicum annuum
AGGAGAACCCCGCGTACCTCGATTATGAAGAATAATGGCTGATCCTTAAATCCTATTGTTTGGAAATTCCAAATTTCCGATCAATTTCAAAAACCCACGGTTGAATCTTGAGTTTGTTGGAGGAGAAGTATATGAACTAAGGTATTTGTTTTGAGGAAAGTCTTGAGAATGTCGTATATTATGCTTGTAGAGGTCTAAATCTCCTGTTTGGACGTTTTAAGAGACTTCAAAAAAGTCCCAAATACCCTTGTTAACTTCTGAATGAAATTGGAAAAATTTAAACTGGAAACCGATCTTATGGGCCACCGCGATGCGCCACAATCGCGGTGGCTCACTGGAAATTGACGAATGAGAATTTGGCCCACTCTGCAATACGCCACCATCGTGGAGTATCACTGGAAATTTACCATCTTCATTTACACCCTCTCCGCAATGTGCCAACGACAGGAATGACGGTGTTTTATGACTAGGACTTAAATTAACCATAACTCCTTCACTGAGTGTCCGTTTTGGATGAATCTTATATCGACAAAAAACTCATTCAATTCCCCACACTAATAAAATGATTAACATGCCATATTTGCATAGGATTTATTGTTTTTGGATCATCTACGCATAGAAATGATGGTTTTCGTTCTAGCCCAAAATGCAGGGTGTTAGAAACCATATCTGCAGGTATGCAAGTAAGGAGTGAGCTATATAAATATAACCCAATATAATCCTCAACTCGCTACTTTAAGTACTCCTAGGACAAGTATTAGAAAATATAACAACACCAAGAACATATAGTTATTACACACAGGAAGTATATCAGAATAAGATGTCCAACGAGACCAACAATCATTCCTCGGAAACTATATATCTCAACACAATTTATACCAAGTGCTTATCACCATTTGAAATCAAAGTAATTACCTAACACCAGAAGTTCCGGGCCACATACACAATGTGACAAATATCAAGAGTATACACAATACTCGGAGAAACATATACAATGTCCCATATCAAATCAAAAAGCATACACAATACTAAGAAAGGCATACACAATGCACAAAGAAAGCATACATAATGCCCCAACGAAATTAGGAAGCATACATAATGCCCCAATCTCACAGTACACAATCATATCACATCACGAAATAGTTTATAAAAGGAGTATTAGTATTCTTAAGCATAAAGTATATGTGTTTCGCCTTAAAGACCGTCGATTCTGCCAAGCATACGCTCGTCCCAACACATGGACCGGGAATATGTAAATATATCTTAAAAGCAAATTAGAAAAGAAAGCACCCAAAGTTTAAAGTCTCACTTACTTCGTGAATGACAAGTTTCCCAACCTTGCAATGCGTAGTACATCAACCAAATAGCCTCCATTGATTTCAATCTAATAAAAATATTACTTAATGATGTCAATTGTGCTAGTCGATGTCAAGTCTCAATACTCCTAACCTTCTAGTTTAAAGCTAAATCTCAGTATCTCATATCTTAAGCGATGAATTAAAAATTATCTCTATCTAACCTAATTTCTCAATAATAATCTCATACAAATTAGTTACCTAACCACTTGATCTCATTAGACACAAACATTATAAGAAACTCTTAAATGCGTATTCAAAACACTACTAATGCAAAGAATTTGCAAAGTTGTACAACAAGTACTTTTGTTTTCACGTTCAGGAAGTTAACATATCTAAAATTAATTAATATCAATACAAAATTAGGAGTCTTTTCTCTCTCTACTCATTGCTCAATCATTACATCATCATAAACAATCATTAACTAATCAATAGCTTCCGCTCTATCTCGTTAACTCCACTAGGACCAATCTTCCAAAATACTCTTTGTGTGCACAGTTTTCACGCTAAAGAATTAGGAACAAGATGCATACCTTATAAATATGAAGTTTTGCAGGTGAGTGTTACTGGCTAATGTTATTTTACGCCGTTGGCTCGCTCTCTTCCAAGAGTAAAGAGATCAATTGCCCTAATTCTTTTATTTTCTACTCCTTTGAAGAAGTTGCTGCTTTTGAAATCTTAAGAGACTATTTACCCTACCTTTTACTCCCTCATTAGACTGTGCAGCCACAAATATAAGAGGAGAGGATTTTTGTCTTTTGGCTTGCCCACTTTAATTATATTAATTAACAATAATAATGGCTAATTACTCGCTTACCCCTCATTAAAATCTGGATTATTACATTCTCCCCCATTTAAAATAATGTTCGTCCTCGAACGTGACAAGAGTCATACAAGAAATGTCAAATGAGTGGGAAAATCTAACTTGCATGGACAAGTGAAAAATAAGATGATCTATGAACAACCTAGGTAGCTCGGAAAAATAATCTGAAAACACACCAACAATTTCTCAAACAATAAGAACATTGTCAATAATAATATTTTCAGCTCGTGCATCATGAATAGTAGCAATAAAATCCAAACACCTATGATCAACCATTCGACGTACCCTTACATAAACTATTATCTTTTCTTCAGTCACAAAGTCATAATTTTCCACACTAAAGGTGGGCATAAGCTTAGCATAATCAATCAAAGCATAAAAAAAATGTCAATCAGTTCATATCCATAATCACATCAAAGTCAAACCTAGATACGCAAATCAACTATATGATGTCCCTGCGCTAAACAAATATCACGTAACATCCATAAACTCTATCCACTAATAAAGTGTGCCCACTTAGGTCATTACCATATATAGTATAATAAGAGTCTCAACTCTTCTTTCTAAAAAAAAATAGATGGAGATACAAATAAACACGTAGAATAAAGATCAATAAGAAAATATTTCCCTCATGAGAACTAACAATATAATACCTATGAATACTGCATCAGGTGCCTCTATATCCTGTCTAGCCATAGCAAGGAATCTCAGTGGTCCACCCCCTGTTTGAGCAACCTGTTGATTTTGTCCATAAGCACTATGTGGAGCAGCTCTTACCGGCTAAGCTTGGGCTTGTGCTACTGCAACATTCCTTTGCACCTGAGTAGTAGCTTGACTAGGCCTAGAATCTCCCTTAGGACAAAACTTAGCAATATGTCCCTATTCACCACAAGTATAGAAAGCCCTATTTATTCCGTAACAATGACCACTGTGATTTCTACCATAATTGGAACACCAGGGATGCTGACTTGATTGATAAGAATAGTTACCCTTCCTCTGCATCTGTTGTTAGCCCTGTCTAGCTAAATAATTGTTCCTCAAAGACTATCCCACAGACTCTGACTGCGTAGGCCTGGACTGCCCATAATACTATCCCACAGACTCTGACTGCGTAGGCCTGGACTGCCCATAATAAAAACTACTATTACCCTTAGATTGAGCACCACTAAATACACTTGAATTATGTGCCTTTTTATTTTCTCGATTAATCCTTTCCATCTTATAATAGAACTCAGAACAAAGAGCAGTGTCAAATACCTCAGAATAGGACCCATTATGCACATCACATATTAGTGGACCACGATAACAAACCGCAAGTCCATCCATAAATCATCTTACTTTCTCCCTCTGATTTGCAACTAAAGATGGAACATACCTGGACAACTCAGTGACTGTCATGGATCCCTGTCGTAACTCATTAAACTGGCATCTCATGTCATCTTGTTTGCTCAAGGGAATAAATCTATCCAAGAACATAGCTGAAAACTCTGACCAAGTGATTGGTGGTAGCCTTGCTTGTCTGCCCCTCAAAACGGAAGTCCACCATGCCTCGGGAGACCCTGAGAATAGAAAAGTGGTAAATTCTACACCACGAGTCTTCTTTAATCCCAAGGTAGTAAGTATTTTCTCACATCAATCTAAAAATGTTTGAGACTCAACAGAAGATGGTGTAGCATCAAACTCCGGTGGCTTAAGATCCATGAAATTCTTAAGATCTTTGGGTTGCCCTACAACTTCAATCGAATGATTAACTGGTTGAGGTGCCTGAGAAGTTGCAACATTCAACTCAACTTGTGCTTGCATCTGCAAAGTAGCCTGAGGACTTGGAGTTTAACCCTGATTAGGCACCAATGCCTCCAGTACATTCAACATTTTTACCACAACGTCGGTAGGCAATGTAACAGTAGGTATAACAACAGGTGTTGCAGCTGGAGTATCATGATCAACTTGGTCCTGTACTCTCTCAGAAGCCACAACTTGGGCCTGGCCCTCACTCCTAACTCCATGTTAAGGATTAGTCTGTGCCCTAGTTCGAGGCCTGGTTGGATAAGACCAAACTTGACCACCACCACGGGTAGAACCATGTCCAGTACCACGTCTAGTAGGTGCATTAAATCTACTAGCAGAGGAAGAACCACGTTTCTTAACCATCTGTGAACAATGTTTAAAGGTTGGACTAAATTCAACTCAAGGCACAAATAATGAATGAAAAAGGAAAATTTCCTAGATGTTTTGTAGACCCAAGTTCATAAGTATGGGCGCCTACATACCAATGAACAAGAACCTACTAAACACTGCCCCATGACCCGGGACCTACAGCCTAGGCTCTGCTACCAACTTTGTCGCATCTCAAAAACCACATGGGTGTGACTAGCTCCCACTAACAACACTTGTCGAGAGAACCAACTCTCCACACATTCACAATGTATACAACACTAATATAAAAATATGTACAACTTCAAATGAACAAAATAATCATTAAACGTAAAGTAATGATGCAGCAAGATATCGTACAATGATTTACGAAAACAATAGTAGTTTAGGTAACAAATCTCTAACCCAAACCCCACACTAGACCATGGAGAATCTAAACAAAGTTACATAAGTTCAAATTTCGGGCATGCAACCCAACAAAAAGAAATATAAGCTAAAAATAACTAAAGTTGGATGACAGCCTCCACGAACAATGCGAAGGTTCACCTTAGCAATAAAATCCACACGTAAAGATCGTCAGCCACAAGTCTCTCTCTCTATAACCATATCTGCAGGTATGCAAGTAAGGAGTGAGCTATATAAATATAACTTAGTAAGATTCTCGGCTTGCTACTTTAAGGAATCCTAGGACAAGTATTAGAAAATACAATAACACCAAGAACATATAGTTATTACACATAGGAAGTATATCATAATAAGATATCCAACGAGATAAATAATCATTCCTCGAAAACTATATATCTCAACATAATTTATATCAAGTACTTATCACCATTTGAAATCAAAGTAATTACCCAACACCAGAAGTTCCGGGCCACATACACAATGTGCCAAATATCAAGAGTATACACAATACTCGGGGAAACATACACAATGTCCCATATCAAATCAAAAAGCATACACAATGCTAAGGAAGGCATGCACAGTGCGCAAAGGAAGCATACACAATGCCCAAATCTCACAGTACACAATCATATCACATCACAAAATAATTTATAAAAGGAGTATTAGTATTCTTAAGTAAAAAATATGTGTCTGGCCTTGAAGACCATTGATTTTGTCAAGCACACGCTCTTCCCAACACATTGACTGGGCAGATATAAATATATCTTAAAAACAAATTGAAAAAGCAAGCACCCAAAGTTTAAAGTTTCACTTACCTCGCGAATGACAAGTTCCTCAACCTTGCAATGCGTAGTACACCAATCAAACAACCTCCAGTGATTTCAATATAATAAAAATATTACTTAATGATGTCAATTGTGCTAGACAATGTCAAGTCTCAATACTTCTAACCTTCTAGTTTAAAGCTAAACCTTAGTATCTCATACCTTAAGCGATGAATTAAAAATTATCTCTATCCAACCTAATTTCTTAATAATAATCTCATGAATATTAGTTACCTAACCATTTGATATCATTATCCACAAACATTATAAGAAACTCTTAAATACGTATTCAAAACACTACTAATGCAAAGAATTTGCAAAGTTGTACAACAAGTACTTTTGTTTTCACGTTCAGGAAGTTAACATATCTAAAATCAATTAATATCAATACAAAATCAGGAGTCCCACAACATGAATATGATCCCTTTTCTCTCTCTACTCATTGCTCGATCATTACATCATAAAAAACAATCATTAACTAATCAATAGCTTTCACTTTATCTCGTTAACTCCATTAGGACCTCTCTTCTGAAATACTCTTTGTGTGCACAATTTTCACGCTAAAGAATTAGGAATAATATGCATACCTTATAAATATGAAGTTTCACAGGTGAGTGATACTGGCTAATGTTATTCTACGCCGTTGGCTCGCTCTCTTCCAAGAGTAAAGAGATCAATTGCCCTAATTCTTTTCTTTTCTACTCCTTTGAAGAAGTTGCTAATTTTGAAAACTTAAGAAACTATTTACCATACCTTTTACCCCCTCATTAGAATGTGCAAACTTAAGAAATTGTTTGCCCTACCTTTTACTCTCTCATTAGAATGTGCTGCCACAAATATAAGAGGAGAGGGTTTTTGTCTTTTGGCTTGCCCACTTTAATTATATTAATTAACAATAATAATAATGGCTAATTACCTACTTACCCCTCATTAAATTTTGGATTATTACAACCTAATACTCTCTCAGTCTTAAATTACCCGTCTCAAATTTTCTAATCTGATTTCTCGTTTTACTTATTTTTTTTTCATTAATTAAGAACAGACAATTTTTTTTCCATGTTTTACCCTTTGCATTAATTACTTTCTCTTCAAATTAAAATGTAAACATCATCTAATAGGGGCACTATGATAAACTAGCCATGTTATTAATTATTTTTCTTAATCTATGTGCCATCTCAATTTGAGATAGGTAATTTGGGACAGAGGAGTATATCAATTGAAACTGACTTGATCTTTTGAAGATTCAACAGCTCAATTTTTTTCAACCAATAACATTTCTTAAGGATAATACTGACAATCAACGGACAACTATTAAGTAAAGACTGAAGCATGTCTTCATCTAAACGTACCCAAGATAGAGAAAGCTGTAAGACCCCGTAAAAATTGCATGTCAAATTCAGCTCGTAAAGCTCCATGAGAGATTCCAACACTTAGAAATTTTTTTTCTAAGTGTTCAAGTTCAACACTTACTCTCATTTTAGACCTCCTA
>NC_061121.1:5279324-5333393 GCF_002878395.1 Capsicum annuum
GAATGGAGATGTTAAATCTTTCACTATTGATGGTGAAGGTGTGTTACGTCGTCATGGAAGATTGTGTGTTCCCGTTGTGGGTGATGTAAGGCAGCTAATTCTTGACGAGGCTCATAGCTCGCGATATTCTATCCACCCTGGTGCTACAAAATTATATCAAGACTTGCGTGAATTGTACTCGAGGAAAGGTATGAAAGTTGATATTTTGAAACATGTGACTAGTTGTTTAAATTGTCAACAGGTCAAGTATGAACATCAAAAACCTGGTGGAACGATGCAAAAGTTGATTATTCTGGAGTGGGAGTGGGAAAGGGTTACTATGAATTTTGTTGTTGGGTTGCCAAATACTTTTAGGAAGCAGGACTCAGTTAGGGTGATAGTGGATAGACTTACCAAATCTGCCCATTTCGTACCATTTTGAGTTGCTTATAGCGCGAAGCAGTTGGTAGAAATATATCTTCGGGAGATAGTTCAGCTTCATGGTGTGCCTATCACAATCATTTCTGATCGAGGTGTACAATTCACTGCTGAGTTTTGGAGATCTTTTCAGTAATCATTGGGTTCGCAGGTTGAGTTGAGTACAGCTTTTCATCCGCAAACAGACGGGCAGTCTGAGCGAGTTATTCAGATCTTGGAGGACATGCTTAGAGCTTGCGCTATTAACTTTGGTGGCCATTGGGATGACCATTTTCCTTTAGTAGAGTTTGTTTATAATAATAGCTACCAGTAGAGTATTCAAATGGAACCGTATGAGGCTCTATATGGTCTCAAGTGTCGTTCACCAATTGGCTGGTTTGAGTCCGGCGAAGCACAGTTATTGGGTCCAGATTTAGTTCAACAATCATTGGAGAAAGTTGCAGTAATATGGGATCGACTTAATACATCACAAAGAAGACAAAATTCCTATGTAGATAAAAGGGTCCGTGATTTGGAGTTTGAAAATGGGGAAAAAGTTTTTTTTGAAAGTTTCTCCCATGAAAGGAGTTATGAGGTTTGGCCGGAAGGGTAAGCTAAGTCCTAGATACATCGGTCCTTATGATATTTTGGACCGAATTGGATTGGTGGCATATAGGCTTGCTTTACCTCCGAGATTTTCTGCAATTCATCCTGTGTTTCACGTGTCTATGCTTAGACGGTATGTTCGTGATGATAGCCATAAGATTCAGCTAGAGGATGTCGAGCTTGATGAGAATCTGACTTATGAGGAAAGCCCGATAGTTATTCTTGATAGGCAAGTGCGACAGTTGAGATCGAAGAAGATAGATTCAGTCAAGGTATTATGGAAAAATCATCCAACTGAAGAAGCTACTTGGGAGTCTGAGGAGGAGATGCAAGTTAGATATCCTCACTTATTTGACACTTCAGGTGTGATTCTAGACCCGTTCGAGGACGAACGTTATTTTAAGTGGGGGAGAATGTAATAGCCAGCTTATTATCTCCTTTTAATGAAGGGTTAATTGGTAATTATAACCGGCTATTAATGGTAATTAAGGGAATTAAAGTGGACAAGCCAAAAGTCTTCTTCAGTTTCAGCTATTAACGTTGTAAGTTTACTAATAGGGCTTTTCTAATCCTATTATTTTGGGGAGCAGCAGAAAGCTGCGTAGGAAAGAAAAAAAAAGAGAAAGCAACTAAAGAAATTATTCAATCCATCTTTTTCTTTTGAACTGGAAAGAAATAGCTTTGAAGAGAGTTTTTGGTTGTTTATACGCGGTGATAGAAAGCTCGTATAATAGTAAGTTCATAGTCAGGTATGAAATCTAATTATTATTGTGTACTCTACATAGAGGTTGCTATGATTCTTGTTTAAGAAGCATAATTAACTATGGCTAAAAAAAAAAATAAAGAAACCAACGGAAGTCTGGGGAGTGCAGACAACATTATCAAGGAGCAGAAAAAGAAAATAGTTTATGCATCTTGTAATGCTTTGAAAAAAGGAAAAGATTCAATGAATACTATTACTATTAGGATCCTATTGCTAATTGTACATTAGTGTAGGAAAAAAAAAAGAGATTAGAGTAATGATTAACCTATGATTGAAGGAAAAGAATGATTTGAGGTTAATTAGTGGATGTTGGTTTAAAATATTGGATAGTGGTATATTTAATAAAAAACAAGAAAATCGTTATCTACTACTACAACTCCTATTTCTACCAGTTTTTATTATATTTGAAGACTCTTCTAATGATCAAAAAATAATGGGAGAAACTGAAAAGTATTAAACTCGATGGACAAATAGTGTCCAATGCGTGAAGCCCGATTTCTGTTAAGTTAGCTACCTGATAGTATCATGTTGGGACAATGGTGTTAAGACATTGTTATCTTTAATACATGGTTTAAGGTGAAGATTATTGCGGTTTAGCTTTAAGACTGAAAGTAGCAGATCTTGACACTTGATTCTGACTAGCATAATTGATATCAGTACTTGATACTTTTGATAGATTGAAACAATTGGAGGTTGTTTGGTTGGTGTTCTTCACATTTGCAAGGTTGGGAAACTTGTTGTTAGTGAGGTAAGTGAGACTTTAAGGTTTGATGCTTTCTTTTCAAATTTGCTTTATAAAGATTATATTTTTCTGTCTAGTCCATGTGTTGGGACAAGCGTGAATTCAGTAGAATATGTGGCCTTTGACAAGATGTGGCTATTTATTTTGTGAAGTGTATTGTGAATCAACTAGAGGTGAAACGCGAGGTGAGGTTGGGGCGTTGAATATATTTTTTTGCTGCCGTTATAGTCTGTAGGGGCATACATAGCTGCGGTAATATGTTAGGGGCATTACTTTTGCTACCGTAACATGTTAGGGGCATTATTTATGATGCCGTAATATGTTAGGGGCATTACCTATGCTGCCGTAATATATTAGGGACTTGTACATGCTGCCGTAGTAGACTTTTCGGGCATTATATATGCTGTCGTGGACTTGTCGGAGTGTTAGGTCGATCACCTTCACTGCCATTTATGACAAGTCGTGAGTGTGGACTGAGTTGTTATGAGATGACATTTCGAACCCCTTTGAAAATCTTATTGATATTATTTTATAAAAGATATTATGTACATATTGTTTGTGTATCTTTGTTGTGTTCTGTATTTTCTAACACTTGTTCCAGGGGTATTAAAGTAGCGAGTCAATGATCTTACTGGGTTATATATTTATATATAGCTCACTTCTTACTTGCATACGTGCAGATACGGTTGCAGAGACAGGGGCTCGTGGCTGACTGTATTTACGTGTGGATTCTATCTTTAAGGTGAGCCTTCGCATTATTCGTGAAGGCTGTTATTCATCTCTAGTTATTTTAGCTTATGTTTCAGTTCGTTGGGTTTGTAGGCCCAAAGTTGAACTTATGTAATTCTGTTTAGATGCTCCATGAACTCAGGGATTTGGGTTAAAGATTTGTTATCTAAACTATTGTAGTTTTCACAAATCGCTATGTGATATCTTGTTGGATAATTATTCTGCGTTAATCATTATTTCGTGCACATAGTGATGTGTATGTTTTCATTTCAGTGTTTGTAGATATGGGGAATAAATAGAAAAATTAGTTCTCCCGGCAAACGGTGTTGTTGGGAGCCAGTCACGCCTAGGGGTTATTTTGGGGCGTGACATTAACATCTACTTCAAAACACTCCACATTCACTCAAAGTTTGGGGAAGGATTGCACCCTAAGAGGTGTGATGTAGATAGTCTACCCAAATACAAGCATTACTATTTGTGTTGCGCCCACAAAATTCTTTATTTTATCAAGACTTTTCTATTAATGCACATCTAATTTCTTTCCTTGTCCCTATGTGGGACAAATTCCTTCATTCCTCGTTCATTTAGCTAACCTCAAGGTCATGACATGAAACCCCACTCACACTAAAATCCAA
Source organism: Capsicum annuum (assembly GCF_002878395.1). NCBI lineage: Eukaryota > Viridiplantae > Streptophyta > Magnoliopsida > Solanales > Solanaceae > Capsicum > Capsicum annuum. The sequence continues at coordinate 5,283,196 of NC_061121.1, forward strand.
ACACATAACGCGTCTGAGCAGAAGCAACTGCATTCTAGTGATCCATAACGTAAATACTTTCAATTGCGAACACACCATGGCTGAACCTAATAATTACTTAAACAGAATTGCCAGTTAAAACAGAGTTGCCAATCTTTGACATATTCACCAAAAACAGAATTGCCAGTTAAACAAAGGAATCCATTCTGCAAGAATGATCATAATGAGACCTGAGCTGAGCTTAGCTCAAGCGAGGAAGCAAAATCGCTAGAAAAATAGTCTAAAGCTTCAAATGCACATTTTAAAATAGATAAAAGAGGAGGAATAACAAATGTAGAAAAATATGGAGAGAGATGCGGATCATAATTGAAACTCATAACTATATATGAAGTTAAAATTCAGCATCTTATATATTACTGTATATGAAGTTAAAATTAAAGGTTGTAAGGACGCCGTGTTTGGTTCATTCTTTGACTACTCTGCTCGCAAAAAGAGAGACTGAATTTCTCATAGCTTCGAACTAACTACTAAGGAAAATGCATAACTACTAAGGTCGAAATAGGACATGTCGAAAGGTCATCGAAAGGTCAATCCCAAGTGAAGTACCCAATTAACTTAACACAAAAGTTCATGTACTGTTTACCCCCCAAACAAGGCATGCCTAACTGATAGGGCAAAGTTTTGTTTGTTCTTTCTATTCAGACAAGCGCAGAATGAAATGAACAAAAGGACTGCATGTTTAGAGACATTACATTGCAAATTACCTAGGAAGTTAAGACAGACAAGGTTCCTAATACAGGTAGAGTTGTAGTACCAGAAACCAAAAGCATCCATGAAAAAGTAAAGTTGATAGGTCTTGAGCTAAATCATACAAGAAACATAGAAGCAAAACATAAACTCCAGAAGGAAGTAAGACAAATTAAATATCTAAACAATCTCAGTCTTCGGATAAACATTTGAGACCTGAAAACTATCCCCCATGACAGTGTTGAGTGAGTAAAAACTTGGGATGTATCCAGTCGCTCCAAATCCATTGTACACTTTGACCTTCTTAAACTTCTTTTCTTTTGGGTTGTAAGAAACTAGTTGCGTGCCGCGATCTCTTTGCATCAATATTTCTCCATCTTTCCAAATTAAGATTGGTATAAATCTATCATCACGGATATCTAGTTGAATACCATCCTTCAATATGAGATTTTTTGTCCAAGATTCAGCAATTCCATACTCTTTCATCCACCATATATCTATAGACTGACCGTTGCTAGTATCAGACAAACAAAGACAATTCCCCAACTCTACTAGCGTTAAGAAGTAGGATTGAAATTTCCAGACCACACGGAGCTGACAGGGAATTCACCTCTTCTGTCGAAATGTTAAAGGAGTAAATGATGTCATTTTTTTCGCAATCCATCCAATGAACAGCACCATTGACATTAACATTATTAAATGATCGCCACAGAGGCTCTGGAACCTCGCCCGCATTTCTCCATTTTTCATCAACTCCAAGAGTATAAACCTCCAAGTCAGATGCTTTTGGACGACCCAAAAAATTTTTAGCTGCTAATTTGAATCTCAATACTTTATACTGTCCCGAGGCCTCACTAAAGCCAAATCCATAAACAATGTTCCAAAAACTTTTCTCCCATTCGGGCAATTCAACCTTGAAATACTCACTCAAAAGATGATTGCTAATGTAAACCGAATTATCCACATTATTCCTCCATCCATTCAACAAACACATAAACCCATTACATGAACCAACTAATGTCAAGTTTTCCTTATTGGTGGAAGGGAGGTGAATCATAGGCCTCAACTCAATGTTTCTGTATAGGGATTGAGAATCATTTTCATCTTTGAGTTCCACAATAAATCGGACAGAATCATTCACCGAAAGCAAAATGCTGGGAAAACTAGATGATCTTTTTTGATAGTTCTTAACAAATAAAGGATTGGAAGTTAAGAGATGGTACCAGCTTTTGCAAACAATCTTACAACGGAAAATGGACTTGATGGGCAATCTTGCAAGAATTTCCACCATAATCACCCTAAGTAAATCCATGATTGTGACTTCACTGAGCATTGGGTTTGAGAGAATAGGAACATTAAAAAAATTGTGTTCCATTTCGTGAACAGGTAGAGAATTTATAGGGTTTAGGTAAGGCCCTCGGATTGTTATATACGGCGCAGGAAAAAGAAAATGACCATCTACCACAAGGAACTAAATGCCTGGAATCTTGAGCAAGATTACTAGCATTTCAAAAAGTATTAGAAAATTATTTAGGACTTTGAGTACTTAATCCAAAGGGTAAAACAAGAAGAAAATTTATATTTTTTCTATTTATATCCTAAGGTGGACAAGTAAAAGTTCAAATATATGTCCTTATGTTTCAAAATACTATGTACATAACTCGATTCAAGACATTTAAATATAAAGACCTTTTGTTAGCTTGTCGTGCATCCTTAACTTGTCAAACAAAATTTAAGCCTATTCAGCTAGAGTTTAGCCAGAACGAGCTCTTTCTATATTGGAATTTTTTTTCTAAATAGCATTAAAATGCGTTGATAATAAGACTTAGCGTAAATGAATAGTCAAGCTCCTTACAGAAGTCAGTACAGTGCAACTTGATAAATTGATAAGTTGTATTGGCAGCAAAACCACTCTTTCAAAGTTGAGATTAATCCCAACCTATTCGTCTTTTTGTGGAGGTTTTTTTAGCTGTTAAAAGTTTCATAAATCCAATACACAACATATCCAGTGTAACTTAACAAATGGTATAAAAAATTCGACATAAAAAGAAAGATATTTGGTATGCTTATAAAGATTGATTTTTGACTAGGATTTTGACATTACCGAAGGTCATGTATTTATTGGCCTCTGTCTCTGCTTCAAAAGTTTGGACTCCATTGTTTTCTCTTTGGATTCTTATAACACCTTGCATTTTGGGCTAGAATTCGAACCGTTATTTCTACGTGCATAAACTTGAACCCAATTATTTCTATATAAAAAGCACTTTTCACACTAGGATAATTATCATGACACTTATTTTTATATAGAAATAATTGGGTTGAAGTTTATGCATGTAGAAATAACGGTACGAATTCTAGCCCAAAATGCGGGGTGCTATATTATCCCCTTGGGATCATTCGTCCCCGAATGATGGTTCGAAACACGTTAAGAATGATTTAAAAAGTTACAAGGAATGTACCTTCCATAACGTCATCCGCGAATTCAAATAGTGATGGGTATCTTGCACTCATATTATTCTCTGACTCCAAAGTAGCTTCCTCAACTTTACGATTCTTCCACAATACTTTAACCGAAGATATCTCTTTACTTCTCAGCCTCCGAACTTGCCGATCTAGAATAGCTATGGGTTCTTCTTCATATGTTAATGAATCTTTCACGCCAATTTACTCGTCAGGCAACAAAAGAGAATGATCTCCAATACACTTCTTAAGCATTGACACATGAAATACCGGACGAATAGAAGCTAAACTTGCGGGCAACTCTAACTCATACGCCACTCCACTAATCGTCTTCGTAATCTAATAGGGACCTATGTATCAAGGGCTGAGCTTCGATTTCTTCCCGAATCTCATAACTCCCTTCATAGGGGAGACCTTCAGGAACACCCAATCTTCATCCTCAAACTCTAACTCCCTTCTCCTTACATCGGCGTAGGACTTCTAATGACTTTGGGTGGTCTTATGCCTCTTTCTAATGACTCACTTTCTCCATCACCTTATGAACAAGGTCAGGTCCAAACAAATGGGTCCTACCCACTTCATACGAACCAATCAGTGACCTACAACTCCTTTCATAAAGAGCCTCAAAAGGAGCCATTTGGATGCTAGAGTGGTAGTATAGGCAAATTCTATGAAAGGCAAATTATCCACCCAACTTCCCTTATAGTCGATCACGTAAGCACTCAACATATCTTCTAAATTCTGTATAGTACGCTCTGGTTTCCCATCCATTTGAGGGTGGAAGACGGTGCTAAGGTTTACTTAGGTACCCAAACATCTTTGAAAGAAACTTCGAATCTGAAAAGAGAACTGCGTACTTCGATCAGATATAATAAATACTGGAGCCCCATGTAAATGAACTATTTCCTTATCACGACCCAAATCGAGGCCCTAGCTGTGCGGGCATCCCAAACCATGAAGGCTTGAGAGCCCCTCTTTAACTAGCAGTCATATACACAATTCATATACTGAAAGGAAATGTGGAAAACATGACAAAATGGAAACATGTTCATTCCTTTACTTCAACTAAACATTATGAAATATAAGTTCATAAATATTCAAAATACATTACACTAGTCCGCAAAATCTCTAACAATATGAAAATAACTTCTGTCTGAAAAACTGGGACAAGGCCCCAGTCAGACCATAAACTAAAATCAGATGACAATATTCTATGAACAAGGCCTTCCAAAATAAGGGAGGCGCACCGACTGCAAACTTTCGATAGACCAATCTACTGCTTAGAGGGACCCCGGGATTGAGCCTTAGATCCTGAAATATAGAGGGTCAATACAAATGTATTGGCATATAGAACAACCCAAAAACAAAATACATTTATATACAACATAGGTGAGAGCATTTCATAAATACGTGTTATCTTAAAACAGTTGAAAACACATAGGCATAATCTGAATCTTTCAAAACGCATTTTGCAATTCATGACTCTACTCTTTCTTCTTTTCTAAGCTAGATGGTACACCCTACAATTTGTAATTCCACGGGCTATATGGAATCCACCCTTGACTGGGCGGCCAAGCCCCTAACCCAAGTTTGCCGTAAGGGTTGGAATATCTGCTTATCTACTATGCCACAGGGTCGTCGCCAGCGTATAATTTCCCTTTCGGGTAACATAACCCCGTGTCAAAAAATCACAATTTTGGTCAATGAGTTATCTGAACTCATGCCTTCTTTGGTAACAATCTAACTCTCTTAAGCCCAATTTTAGACCCCTTTAAAACATAGCTTCTACTAAAAAAAAATTATTTCTCTTTTTATCTTCGTGCACATCAAAATAGGGTATCGTCATACCCAGACTTACAAACCATATCACAATATATCTAATGCCCTTTCTTAAGAAGAGGTTCAAGGCAAACATTCACTTTCATCAAACAAGTTCATAATGCATGCTATTCAAAACAATGTCAAAACCCTCTTTTGTAAACATGATTGTATAGCTTTAAACTTGATAAAAATCATAAAAATTATTCCCAATGATTTTAGGATAGCCCCACGTATCTTAGTTAAAGAAGAAATCATGAAAAGATTGACCCTTTAAGCTTGAGTGTGCAACCCTAAGTTGTTTATCTCCTCTTGTGATTTAGAAAGATGAACTGGGGATTTGACAGAGTTAAAACGTATTTAGGGACTTTGATTTCATGTAATTATGTTTAGGGGCGGTTATGTTGTGTCAGAAGACCTTTTTGCCCTTGAAATAATTAAAAAATGAAGCTCTTACATCGAAAAGTATACGTCACCTAACCCATGTCCTAACTACAAGGTTGGCAGTGTCAAGCCTATGGACAAACCCAAGGTTAGTGGAGCCTAACCCATGGACAAACCCAAGGTTGGCGGCGCCTAAGCTATGGCCAAACCTTTCCAGTGAAGGTAGGTGATGGTAAGGTGTTTCCTAGCCATCGCCTAAGATCTATTTTGCGACGCCTACTTAGTTTTGAGGTCCTAGAACACCCCCAAATCCTCCCATAATGTTAACACATGATCTACCATCACTACAGGGATCCTAAAGTTCATTTAGATGTACCAAAAGAGTGTTACAACCACGGGGTGTTACATGATTCCTATGAATATCTTTCAATTCAAAAACCCTTCCCACACTAGGATAAAGATCATGACATATGAATTTAAAAGTAAATCATGGGATTATGGTTTACACACGTAAGAGAACAATTCGACTTCTAGCTCAAAATATGCAGGGTGTTACATTCATGAATGTACATCTTGGCATAATTATCTCCCTAATAGTTAGTCCTCACTCATAAAAAGTGAGCAGACTTTGTCATCCTATCTTCAATCACCCAAATAGAGTTGGATTAGTTCCAGGATCGTAGAAGCATAGTAATAATATCCATGTTAATCATCTCCCATTTTTATAAAGGCAAAGCTATGTCCTGGGAGGTACCACCTAGCCTCAAATGCTCCACTTTAACTTGTTGACAATTCAAACACATAGCCACAAAGTTAGCAACATCTCTTTTCATGTTATTCCACCAATAAATCTCCTTGAGATCATGATACATTTTTGCGGAGCCAAGATGAACAACATACTTGGAAGTAAGAGCTTTATTAAGAATTCTTTCTTGCAACCCATCCACATCCGAAACAAATAGCCTTCCTTGGTATATCAAAACTCCATCACATCCAATTTCAAATGCCATGACCTTTTGTTGACTAACATCATTCTTAATGTGCATCAATATAGGATCTCTGGCCTACTTTTCCTTCACTTCTGCACAAAGGGATGACTTAGCTACCTCTTGGATGAATAAACCTCCCTCTCCAGAGCCTAGGATTCGAACTCCAAGATTAGAAAACCGATAAATATGCCTGACCAAATTCCTTTTTACTTCCTTAACATGTGAGAGACTGACCATAGACAACCTTCTAAGAGCATCAAAAACCTTGTTAGCGTTAGCCAAATGATAACGTAGGCTCATGCCATAATCCTTCAGCAACTCCAATCATCGGCTCTTCCTGAGATTCAACTCTTTCTGTATGAACACGTATAGTAAACTTTTATGATCAGTAAAGATGTCAATATACACCCTTTAAAGATAATGATGCCAAATTTTGAGTGCAAACACCACACCCACTAGCTCTGAATCAGGGTGAGATAGTTTTTCTCATGGACCTTCAACTGTTTAGATACACAAGACACTACCTTACCATGCTGCATAAACACATACCCCAGTCCCACCCGGGACATATCGCAGTAAACCACAAATCCCTCTACACACTTAGGAAGGGTCAAAACTAGTGCAGTAGTTAACTTGTCTTTCCATCTCTCAAAATTATTATCAAAACGGTCAGACCACAAGAATTTTACCTTCTTCTGAGTCAATCTGGTAAATGGAGCAGTTATAGATGAAAAACTCTCTGTACAAAATCTCTCGTAATACTCAGCCAAACCCAAGAAGCTCTGGATATTGGTTGGAGTCGTAGGTATGGGTCATTTGCTTACTACCTCAACCTTTTGGGGATCAACCTTAATTCCCTCACTAGAAACAATATGCCCCAGAAAAGCTATGGCATTCAGCCAGAACTCACACTTAGAGAGTTTGGTGTATAACTCATGATTCTTAAGAGTCTGAAGGATAATTCAGAGGTGATTGACATAATCCTCCTCACTCTTAGAGTAAATCAAGATGTCATCAATGAATACTATGACAAACGGGTCCAAAAACTGACTAAACACTCTATTCATAAGATCCATAAATTCTGCAGGGGCATTAGTCAGTTCGAAGGACATAACCATAAATTCATAGTGACCATATCGGGTTTGGAAAATGGTCTTGGGAATGTTAGCCTCCCTAACCTTCAACTGATATTACCCTAAACAAAGGTCTATTTTATGAAAACATTTGGCACCCTGAAGTTGGTAAAAAAGATCATCAATTCTGGGAAGAGGGTACTTATTTTTAACTATAACTTTGTTCAGATGACAATAATCTATACACCTACAGAAGGAGCCATCTTTCTTATGCACAAAGAGTACTTGAGCACCCCTGGGGATACATTAGGATGGTGTAACACCCCGATTCTGGTAATCGGAAAGCTACATGACGCCCATGACCTCGAAGGACCACAAACTAACCCATGATTGATATCTGTACCTATACACTACAAAATATAGAGCATAAATGCGGAATACATAATACTGTAGGGCCATAAGGTTCAATATTAAATGAAACATAATATCTGAAAGGGGTATCACAATATCAAAACAACTAAAAATACTAAAGTCTAAATCTGAAGATACTGTAATCATCTGAAAGCCTCTAACTATATGAATAAGGAGTTGAATAGGACATGTCCCCAACTAAATCCGCCTAAAAAACTGAAATAAAATAATAAAATAAAATTGAGTACTAAAATGACAAGCCAAAATATGTCCTCTCATGATGAGGACTCACTACTGACGCTGAAAGATGGAACTGGTCAACTACTACTACTCCAAAGCTCGTGCCTCTGAACCTATGGTGTAACATAAGAGAAAGCACCATAGCACAAATGCGTCAGTATAACTGAATGTACTGAGTATACGAGTGAGATAGGCTATATGCAAAGAGTTCATATACATGAACTATACTAACTGACTAATATGAACGTGAAAATACATACATGATTACGAGACTGAAACTGTCATAACATGATACTAATAAAATACAACATAAGTGACTGTAGCTGAGAGTCTGATGGTGGTGGAACTAGCTGAGTTCCGTACTATAACTGAGTTGACTGTATCTGACAGTCTTGAATTCTGATGAACTATTTGAGTTCTTTTACTAGGACTGATACTGAAACTGTAACTGTGGGAGAATTCATCTAACTAACATGCCCCGAATGTGCTTCAATAGCTAAATCAGGGTCCAATCTGTACCCTGATTGAAAGAGAGCCAATACCGTGCTACGGGTAAAGACAAGCTATGAGTGACCCTCAAATCTGGTAGTTTCCCCATTAATAATGGTGGGTATCCACCTTATCAACTCTAAAGTTAGTAGTGTTGATGTCTCAACCTATGCTGGCTACATAGTTTTGAAAACGCAAGGATTGCATCTAGGAATCTCACCCTTAATCTGGCAGTGTGGATTCCTATCCTGGGGTTCGCTCGGTGCTGAATCCTTCTCCCATCTGAATAGACACTGAACATGAATACTAAGCTGAGTTACTAAGTTCCGTTGAATGACGGAATACTACTTACGACTGACTGAGTTCATGAGATTTCTGAGAATACTGAGTTACTGCATTTTTCCTAAGTCACATGACTGACTGAGTTCTATGAAACATGGCTTAACTGTGGATATCATGAAAACATGACATGGCTCTAGGTATACAACTATATTTTTTGGGTACAAGTACCCCCAGGACTCGATGGAAAGAAATTGACACACATGACTTACTTGTTCATAGGAATAGAGTCCACAATTCACAATATCATAAGTAAGGGATTCAATACTACACATGGTTCTCAATATTTCATACGTGGGAGGGGATACATTCAATATGGAAGTACTTTCTTAACTTTAACATCATGTACACTACATATCACCACCACAATACATTAATAACATGGAATTCATGTAGAATCATAAAGCATAGAGCATGGACTTGTTACTTGGTACTCTTAAGTCATGAAAACATGATTATTATTATTCTAGGTATTTCATCGAACACCTTGCATGCACAATTTAGGCATAGGTGAAACCATAAGATTTTACATCATGAACAACCAAGTTTTACATGTTTTCAACTCACATGGTGTCATAGATTCATAATAAGACAAAAAGATTCCAACTTGGGAATCTTTCAACATCAACAACTTGATTATCAACATCCAACAATATAGATATCATAAACAACTAATTTCATAGATTTCAACTTACATACTAACATATCTTCAAGAAAATACATAAAAATCCCAACTTGAAACCATACAACAACCATCAACATGAACATAATCATACCACAACAAAGTATTCACAATACATAATTTAAAACTTGATTCTTGAACTCCATGGATGAAAGGAATCTATGGATGAACACTATGCATACCTTAATTCTTGATTTTACGAAGATTGACGGAGAAAATTCTTGAATTTGGATCCTTAACTAAAAACCCCTCTTATTGTTCTTGAGAGAAATTAGAAAAAAGAGTATATATTTTCTAAAAATGAGGCTTAATTCGGTGTTAAGGGTATATATAGGGGTGGAAAATGATCAAAATGTCCCTAAAGAAAGAGAGAAAGATGCAGTTATCCCTCTGTTGACTGTCTGATAGGCTGAAGTAAATTGATCATAACGTTTTACTCAGATGTTCAAATTGGATGAAACCAATTGCATTGGAAATAGGACTCAAAGATCTTCACATTGGTGTATATATATATATATATATATATATATATATATATATATATATATATATTACAGTTAAACATATATAGGAAGTTATGATCATTTAAAGTTGACCCTGAAATGCTAAAAAATTCTGAAGCATGCTATAGAGCATGCGACGCATGCTAATCACATGGTGTCATTGTTTTGGGCACCCAAACGTTCCCTTACGCTACTCCAAAAATTCTAAAACTTACCTGGGATGTACTCTTGACTTCCCCGATCACAACGCAACTTGAAAATCCAAAAACGGAGGTCGGGAAGGTTGTCAAATAAATTCCTGAAGTTTGGAGGCTTGAAATAGGCTAAGTGTTTGAATACTTGCCAAAATTTTCTAAGTGTTGAATCCTTTAAGGAGCATTAAGAGTTAAATGAGCTGAATTTCGGACTTAGGATTTTATGGGGTATTACAATATCTCCCCCTTGGGAACATTCATCCCCGAATGAGACTGACTGAGAGGGAAGAAAAGATAAGATGCCGCGTATACAGATTATGCTCAACCGGAACATGATTTATGAACTAACATGAATGCTAAACTGAATATAGAATAACTGAACATACATATCCGATGCATGACTGGAGAGCTGAATTCTTGAATGCATGACTGATGCATGATTATCTGACTGAACTGATACATAAATGCATGTCTAAACTGACACATGGGCATATGAATGACTACGCAATGCTAGCATATACCAGGTTTGTAACCAAAACTTGAACATGAAACTGAGTAGGCTTAAGGAGAATCGTTACCTTGAGCGAAATCTAAATTAGCGGGAAAAAGATGAGGGTACTTGGTTCGCATGTCTGCTTCTGCTTCCCAAGTGGCTCCCTTAACGGACTGATTTCGCCAAAGATCTTTGACTAGATGGAGTTCTTTGTTCCTCAATCTACGAGTATGATAGTCTAGGATTTCAACTGGTATCTCCTCATAGGAGAGGCTGTTCTGAACATCTAAGCTGTGAATGGGGAATACAACTTATGGGTCACCTATGCACTTCTTGAGCAAAGATACATGGAAGACTGGATGAACTGCGGCTAAATCTAAAGGCAGTTCAAGCTCATCACCTACTTTGCCAAAGAGACTGAGAATCTTGAAGGGACTGACATATTGGGGACTGAGCTTTCCCTTTTTCCCGAATCTCTTCACTCCCTTCATGGGAGAGATCTTGAGATAGACAAATTCACCAATCTTAAACTCGAGATCCTTTCTACGAATATCTGTATAAGACTTTTATCGACTCTGAGCAACCTGGAGTCTTTCTCTAATCAACTGAACTTTATCTAAGGCGTCGAACACTAAATCAAGACCTACGACTGAGGCCTCACTAACTTTGAACCAACCAACAGAAGATCTGCATCTCCTACCGTAGAGAGCTTTGAATGGAGCCATGTGAATACTGGAGTGATAACTATTGTTGTATGAAAACTCAATCAAAGGCAAATGGTCATCCCAACTTCCCTTGAAATCAATGGCACACGCCCTTAGCATATCTTCTAGAGTCTGAATGGTCCTTTTTGCTTGACCATCTGTCTGAGGATGAAACGTTGTACTGAGATGGACTTGGGTGCCAAGATCCTTTTGGAAAGCTTTCCAGAAGTGAGAGGTAAAATGGGTACCCCTGTCGGAGATAATAGATAAAGGAATGCCGTGTAACCTGACCAACTCTTTGATATAGAGTTTGGCATAATCCTCGACTGAATATGAGGTGAGGACTGGAAGGAAATGAGCTGATTTGGTCATCCTGTCTAAAATGACCCAAACTGAATCATACTGACGACGAGTTTGAGGCAAACCCATCACGAAGTATATGTTTACTTCTTCCCATTTCCAGGTAGGAATAATAAACTCCTATATGGGACCACTAGGCTTCTGATGCTCGATCTTAACTTGATGACATGTAGAGAACTTAGCCACAAACGCTGCAATATCTCTCTTCATCCCACTCCACCAATAGATCTCTCATAAGTCGCGATACATCTTAGTGGCCCCTGGATGAATAGATTACGTGTACCATGCGCTTCTGCAAGAATTCGCTGCCTCAAGTCATTTACACCTGGAACACAAAGACGACCCTGACAATGAAGAACACCATCTCCCCCTTGGGAGAAAACCTCTACTTTCTGATCCTTGACTGACTCTTTCAACTTGAATAAGCTGGAATCTAATCTTGCTTTTCTTTTACCTCGGAAACTAGAGATGATTCTGAACTATGCTGGACACAAACACCACTTTCGAAAGAATCGACTAAGTGAATGCCTAGTCTGGCAAACTGATGGACTTCCTGAGATAAATTTTTCTTACTATCCTCAACATGAGTAACACTACCCATAGACAGTCTACTGAGAGCATCGGCCATAACATTGGCTTTGCCTGGATGGTAAAGAACACTCATGTCATAATCGAGTTTGTAACGCCCCGATTCTGGTAATTAAAATGCTACATGGTGCCCATGACCCCGAAGGACCACAAACTAACCCATGACTGATAGCTGTACCTATACACTACATAATATAGAGCATAAATGCGGAATACGTAATACTGTAAGGCCATAAGGTTCAATACTGAATGAAACATAATATCTGAAAGGGGTACACAATACCAAAACAACTGAAAATACTAAAGTCTAAATTTGAAGATAATGTATTCGTCTGAAAGCCTATAACTATCTGAATAAGGAGTTGAATGGGACATGTCCCCAACTAACTCCATCTAGAAAACTAAAATAAAATAATAAAATAAAATTGAGTACTGAAATGACAATCCAAAATATGTCCTCGCATGATAAGGACTCACCACTAATGTTGAAAGATGGAACTGGTCAACTAATGCTGCTCCAAAACTCGTGCCTCTGAACCTATGGTGTAACATAAGAGAAAGCACCATAGTGCAAATGCATCAGTACAACTGAATGTATTGAGTATACGAGTGAGGTAGGCTATATGCAAAGGGTTCATATACATGAACTATACTAACTAACTAATATGAACGTGAGAATACATACATGATTACGAGACTGAAAATATCATAACATGATAATAATAACTAACAACATAAGTGACTGTAACTGAGAGTCTAATGCTGGTGGACCTAGCTGAGTTTTGTACTTAACTGAGTTGACTATATCTGACAGTCCTAATATTTTGATGAACTATCTGAGTTCTTTTATTGAGACTTATACTGAAACTGTAACTGTGGGAGAATTCATCAAACCGACATTCCTCGAATGTGCTTCAATAGCTAAATCGGGTTCCAATCTGTACCCTGATTGGAAGGGTGCCAATACCGTGCCACGGGTAAAGACAAGCTGTGAGTGACCCTCAAATCTGGCAGTGTCCCCATAAGAAAACAGCGGGTATCCGCCTCATCAACTCTAAAGTTAGTAGTGTTGATGTCTCAACCTATGCTGGCTACATAGTTTTGGAATGCAAGGATTGCTTCTAGGAATCTCACCCTAAATCTGCCAGTGTGGATTCCCATCCCGGGGTTCTCTCGGTGTTGAATCCTTCTCCCATCTGAATAGACACTGAACATGAATACTAAGCTGAGTTACTAAGTTCCGTTGAATGACGGAATACTACTTACGACTGACTGAGTTCATGAGATTTCTGAGAATACTGAGTTACTGCATTTTTCCTAAGTCACATGACTGACTGAGTTCTATGGAACATGGCTTAACTGTGGATATCGTGAAAACATGACATGGCACTAGGCACACAGCTATATTTTTTGGGTATAAGTACCCCCAGGACACGATGGAAAGAAACTGACACACATGACTGACTTGTTCATAAGAATAGAGTCCACAATTCACAATATCATAAGTAGGGGATTCAATACTACATATGGTTCTCAACATTTCATACATGGGAGGGGATACATTCAACATAGAAGTACTTTCTTAACTCCAACATCATGTTCACTATATATCACCACCACAATACATCCATAACATGGAATTCATGTAGAATCATAAAGCATAGAGCATGGACTTGTTACTTGGTACTCTTAAGTCATGAAAACATGATTATTATTATTCTAGGCATTTCATCGAACACCTTGCATGCACAATTTAGGCATAGGTGAAACCATAAGATTTTACATCATGACCAACCAAGGTTTACATGTTTTTAACTCACATGGTGTCATATATCATAATAACACATAAAGATTCCAACTTGGGAATCTTTCAACATCAATAACTTGATTATCAACATCCAACAATATAGATATCATAAACTACTAATTTCATAGATTTCAACTTACATATTAACATAGCTTCATGAAAATACATTAAAAAAACCCAACTTGAAACCATACAACAACCATCAACATGAATATAATCATACCACAACAAAGTATTCACAATACATAATTTAAAACTTGATTCTTGAGCTCCATGGATGAAATAAATCCATGGATGAACACTACGCATACCTTAATTCTTGATTTTAGGAAGATTGACGGAGAAAATTCTTGAATTTGGATCCTCAATTGAAAACCCCTCTTATTGTTATTAAGAGAAATTAGAGAAATGGAGTATATTTTTCTAAAAATGAGGCCTAGTTTGGTGTTAAGAGGTATATATAGGGTTGGAAGATGACCAAAATGCCCCTAAAGAAAGAGAAAGACGCAGTTGTCCCTCTGTTGACTGTCTGATAGGCTGAAGTAAATTGATCATAATGTTTTACTCCGATATTCAAATTGGATGAAACCATTTGCATTGGAAATAGGACTCAAAGAGCTTTCCATTGATATATAAAGCCTTTATCAACAAAGTCTTTTAACAATTATTTTAACTCTTTTAGTTCTGCAGGAGCCATTCTATATGGCATAATAGAGATAGGCTGGGTGTCTGGAAGTAGGTTAATGTGAAAATCTATCTCCCTATCTGGGCGTATCCCAGGGAGATCATCAGCAAAGACTTCTGAGAATTCATTAACTACCGGAATTGATTGAAGGGAAGGAATTTTAGTGCTAGAATCTTTGACCCTAACATGATGCTGCAGACAATCCTTAGATATGAGTTTACGGGCTCTAAGATAGGATATGAATTTCCCTTTAGGTGTAAGAGAATATCCCTCCCACTCTATGACTGGCTACTTTGGAAAATAGAAGGTGACCTTTCTAATTCTATGGTCTAATGTAGCATAATATGAATGGAGACAATCCATCCCTAGAATAGCATCAAAATCATTCATATCAAGTTCTATAAGATCGACCACAGTATCACGATGGAAAAAAAATACTATACAATTTTTATAAACTTATCTAGCCACTATAGAGCCACCAACAGGAGTAGAGACAGAGAAGTGGTCAGGATTAATTTCAGGCTCAAAACCAAAACTAATTGCCACATAAGAGGTAGCATAAGACAAAGTAGACCTTGAATAAAGTAACACATACATATCACGAGAGAAAATTGGTAATGTATTAGTAACCACATCTGGTGAAGCCTTTGAGTCCTGGCATATGGATAATGCATAAAGACGATTATAACCTCCTTCTCCAGTGGAATCGGTACACTTAGGTGGAAAAATTGTAAAAATGGTTTGGGATTTAGCGACTCCAAAATTTCCTCTAGCTGAGGGGCAGACCCTCTTATAATGGCCTGACTGGCCATAGGTATATCACACATGACTACCAAATTACACTCTCCCAAATAATTTTTTTCGCACTTTCCACAGTGTGGGTATGATATAAATATTTGATCCATGCTACCCTGAGGCTAAGTACCCTGAATCCTCGTCTCCCTGCTAGATTGGAAGTTATGGAACCATTGATTGTCTGCGGGTCTGGGCACCGCTGAAAACTGAGTATATCCTTAAATTCTTAATAGAACACTGCTTGCCCTATTTGCCACCTTATTGCTGACTGGCATTCTGATCTATAGACTTAGCTCTCTTAGTCTTCCTTTCCTTTTTCTTTACCTCAGCCTATCTTTTCTTCCCCTCTTCTACCTACTGCATATACACTATTAGCCTGGTGACATCTATGTCCTTGTTCAGCTCAGCCCCTTACATTCTAACACCAAATTATTTGAGAGACCAGGTATAAACTTTCTCCTATGAGCCCTCATGTTGCACATCAACTCTGGAGCATGATGTGATAATTGGATGAATTTCAATGCATATTCTTTGACGCTCATCTTCCCCTACTTTAGACCAATAAATTCCTCAGCCTTGGCCTCATTCAATTCCTGGGGAAAGAAATGATCTAGGAAAGACTCTAAAAACTCTCCCCACACAGTAGGTTCATTATCCTCACCTCTCAAGTACTCTTCTCACTCATCATGGTCATCCGCATCCTTCAGTGGATAAGCCACAAACTCTATACCTTAAGTATCACTGGCATGCATAACCCTGAATATTTTCTCCATCTCATATATAAATCCTTGGTGGTCCTCCTCCACTATAGTACCCATAAAGACGGGTGGATTCAGCCTCATGAATTTAGACAACTCGAGTGATTTAAGAAGAACCAAGCACATAACTTACATCTCCAGTGCGACGAGATTAAGAAGACACAAGCTGAGCAATCATATGGATAAAATGGTAGAACTCAACATTTAAGATCTCTCTCTATGGGTATTGCATACAATTAACACCAGTTCAAAGAGCCCAGGGAGGGCCAGTTTAGACTGGAGGAACCCCGAGAGCATCTGTAAACTCTAGGGTACAGGCTTTGTAATGGGTACGCATCCCATGAGTAGGGCGAATATCAACAACATTTGTCCTAATAGGGATGGAGGCATGATCTAAAACATAAGAAATCATGAGTTAGGAAACATGTAGACCCTATAGCACGAACTAGAACATTAAGAAAAGAGAAACCTTCCTAAATTCCTTGTAGCTTCATCCCTATAAGTGTGGCATGCTACACACCTATAAAAAGGAATCTACCTAACACGGCTTCATAGAATCCTGGGACCTAAATCGTGTTTTGATACCAAGCTTATCATGACCCGAGCTGAGGCTTTGGTCGGGATGGGTATCCCAAACTACGAATGCCTGGGAGGCTCCCTTAGCATACTACCATAAGTATAAATAATAAGAAATAAAGTGCAAAAGATAACTGAAGCAAGACAATTCCATAATCAAATTTAATAATTCAGCCATCAATCCATAAGAAAACCCAAATCCTTTCTACACCAGTCTATGAAGCCTTTACTGAACTTAAAACACTAGTCTGACTAAATCGGGACAAGGTCACTGCTGAACCACAAGACTGACTGAGACTATATATGGATAGAATGCCTTCCTGTGTAAGGGAGATTCACCAACTCTGAAAGTTTGGGAATAATCTACTACTGAGCTAGACCCCGAGACTGAGCCTCAGAACCTATAGTGATGAGGGGGTCAATACTCAAAAAAGTAATGGTATATAGAACAATCCAAAAATATAACATATATTTTGCATAACATAAGTGAGATAATTTCATAAAACAAGTTAGCATAAGGTAAATGAGAACACAGGTGCATAATATGAAGAACTTCAACCATTCTTGTAAAACATTGACTCAACTCTTGGTGTTACTTCTGAGCTAGATGGTACACCTTACAATTCTAAAAAAATCCCTCGGGCTATATGAAATCCATCCTTGACTCGGTGGCCAAGCACCCTGCCCAAGTTTGCCGCAAGGGCTGGATTCTCTGATCTCTACTATGACACAGGGCCGTCGCCAACATTCAAAACCCTGATCCAAGGCAAAATAAAACCCATGTTGGCAAACATGATTTTGGATAATGAGTGATCTGGACTCATGACTTCTTCGAGTAAGCATCTAACTCTCTTTATGCCTAATTTTGAACTATTAAAAATCATAATTTATGCTTATAAATATTTTTTTTTCTTATTTTTTAAGGGCATAGCATAATAGAGTATCGTCATACCCAGATTTGCAAGTCATTCATATCGTCTGTAGCCCTTCTTATTCAAAGGCATGTTAATGACCACCCAAAAGATTTAAACATCACATGAGAGTTTTTATTTCAAATATTACATGAAGATTATGAAAAACACTCTATTTTCAATACTAAAACATGTGGTGGTCAATTCTTACATGAATCACATGAAATCTGTTAAGTATCCCACATCGAAAAAGGGATGAGTAATTGATCTCCTTATATGGACTTTGGGAAATCCTCCCCTTATGAGCTAGCTTTTAAGGTTGAGTTAGGCCCAAGATCCATTCTTTATCATGGTATCAGAGTCAGGCCCATTCCAAATCTTTGTCCATCGATGTTAGCCCCCATATTATATTATGCACACTCCAGTTAATGAGGCCTGGGCGTGCGGACGAGTGTTAAGTATATCTCACATAGGAAAAGGGATGGGTAATTGGTTTCCTTATATAGAAGGACAATCTTCCCCTTATGAGCTAGCTTTTGAGGTTGAGTTGGACCCAACATCCATTCTTTACAAAGTCTTCCATTGAACATAAATGAACATTTTGGAAGTAAAGAAAGTGCCCTATCTTTAAACGCAAAACCATACCAATTCAACATGGATAGTAAAACTTATGACCCGAGATTTTAATCATTGGAACAACCCACAACATGTTAAGACAATGGATTTCATAATAAGAGAGGAAATTTTGCAAGGCATGCTGTCATATCAATTTTCAAAATTCATAACCCATGTACACATAAAGATAATTCAAGTTTCTCAAAAAATTTCATGAGAAATGCATGCTTTCATCAAAATGGGTTCATAATACATTCCCTTCAAATGGTTTAAAAAAAAACCCTTTCATATACATAATAATATATCATTAAAGCTCATTAAAATGATAAACTTACGCCTATGAGATTTAGGATAGTCCCACATACCTTGATAACGAAGAGAACGTAAGGAAATCGACCCTTAGGATCCTAGATGACCACCTCCTTGAACCCTAACCTTGGCTTGAAAAGGGGAATTTCAGAGAGAGGATAGTATGAAATAATCGATGTTGTGTCGTGAAAACTCATGAAAATAGGTTAATATAGTGTTTAGAGGTCGTTTATAAGTGAAAGGACTTCAATAACCCTCCTCCCAAGTAAAAAAAATCATAAATTTCCGGAATTTAAGTCATCAACGCGTCACGGATGGAAATCTCCATGCCGTTCTGCGATTGCGAGGGTTCCTCACGAAAATGCCCATAACTTTTCTCTCCGGCATCGGATTAAGGCAAAATCTGATGTATTGGAAAGAGGACACATTTATATTTAATTTGGTGGATCTTGAGCCCCAATATTCCACATATTACTGAAGTTATACACGTTCAAATTTTACCCTTGTAGAATCGAATTCCAAAATTCGGTCGATAACGAAAGTTCTTAACTACACTTCACTCTAAATGTTTAATATGAACATTTTTCCTCTCAAAAACACTTTTCACACTAGGATAATGATCATGAAACTTATTTTTATTTTTATATAGAAATAATTGGGTTCAAGTTTATGCACATAGAAATAACAGCTCAGATTCTAGCCCGAAAATGAGGGGTGTTACAATTCTTTATGTTAAAAAGTCGCTAATTTATAAGGGCTTTGGCAGTTGGCTAGGCAGTTTTTCCGTGGAAAACGACTACAAACAATAAGTGGTGGAGCCATAATTTTCACTTAATTCCATAATTAACAAAAAGAAATTTATTATGGTTATAAAAATGGATTCCAATCATTTGTTTCTTTCCCGATATAATATGCATAGATTGTTGATACAAATTTTACTGGATAAACTTTATTTGGATTGCAAATTTTATAAAGCTCGGGTCAGGAAAGGGGATTAATGTGCATGCATGTCCAATTCAAGGTCATCGAGTTTGAAGTTTGGATAAACCATCATTTAGCGGTTGTACTATTGAAAATAGCATTATTAATCCAAGCATAAAATTGCATCAGGCAATAAAATTTTTGGTCGAGGTATCAATAATTGGTTTCAATATAAAATTATACTAAAATATCACGATGCTTGGTTGTCCGTACTAAATAAGAATATGAAATGTGAATACCTATTATGAAGAGACATTGCACTATTGCAATTCAGAGTAAAAGAAAATCATAGAGATTGCTCAACAAGGCTTGTGGATCATAACTGAAACCCATCGGTCATAGAAACCAGCAAAAACTTATACTTCCAGGGATAATTATCGCCTCTCATCCTGCTTCTTCTTTGTAATACCAAAGTCTAGGATATGGAAATTAAAGTTTTGACACAAAATCTAGGATAGAATAGGACCTAGCTTGCTCTAAAAGTTACATTATGAAAGTGGAAATCTTGACTATAAGCCTGTTGCTCAAGAAAATCACCAATAAGGAAAGTAATCACCAATTGGGTGAAACATACTCCCAATGGATAGGCCAATATTTTGCTCTTTCGTAGTTCATTTGTCCAGACAAGTGCATAATGAAATGAATGAAAGAAATGCAAGTAACTTTGGGATGTGAATGGAGAACATATAGTTAGACAGACTGAGGTGTTGTCTACCAGAATTCAAAAGCATCCACAAAACATTAAAAGTTGCCACATTTTACAGTA
Source organism: Capsicum annuum (assembly GCF_002878395.1). Lineage (NCBI taxonomy): Eukaryota > Viridiplantae > Streptophyta > Magnoliopsida > Solanales > Solanaceae > Capsicum > Capsicum annuum. Next base: position 5,303,852 of record NC_061121.1, read on the forward strand.
AATTATTCCATTAGTACAAAAATAAAGTATTGGTGTTTGTCCTGACTTTCTTACCATAACTGAGTTTTCCTTTAGGTACCATAATTGGATTTTCCTTTTAGAGAAAGGAAAACATATTCTTCATATTTGGCTAATCCTTACTCTTGTAGGAAAAGGTTATAGACTCTATAAATAGAGACTCATTTCTTCAAGTTTTGTAGCATCTACAATGTAGTCCTAGAGGTTTAAGAGTTTCATTTGGGGGGAGACTTTGTGAGACACGGGTGTTGCGGTATCACTTGTATGAACCACTTTTTATTCTGAGTGAATTGTGTGAGGTTGTCTCTCTTGACAGTTTGTACTCTCTTTTATATAGTGGATTGCTCATCTCCTTTTGTTGATGTAGGTAGATTGACCGAACCACGTTAAATTATTGTCTCTTTTGGTGTATTTCTTGTTTATTTTCTTATTTGGTGTCTTTCGAGGTTTGCTTTACTAGCTTTTGCATGACACGTAATTATTTCGGTCCTAAAAACTGGTATCAGAGCTTGGTCGATTGTTTTCTTGGGGATGAAAACCATGAAGTATGATATTCTACTGTTGGATCGCAACACCAGATTTTCGTTATGGCAGGTTAAGTGTCACAACCCGAACCGAGGACCTGACCGTGACAGGCATCCCGAGCCATGACGCCCTTCTAACTTGTAAACACATACACCATTCATGTACAATAAGGAAATGCGGAAATATATGTAACAACGGAATCATGGTCATATAAGTCTGACATAAATTTAAAATGAAAGTCAAAATCCAAAACCATCTTGTAGACACATAATTTTGCCCCTCCCGAAAGTATTCTTACCATTTTACCCTCATCTTAGTGTGTGCCCTCATCTGTATGATTATATTCCACAAAAATACAAAAAATAATAACCCCTAACAAATTAACAACCCTATCCTAACCAACTTTACACCTCATCCTAACAACCTACCCCACCACATACCCCTACCCACCTACCCTACCCTTCACCTATACACGTTTTCCGTATATTTTCTTTTACATAACAAAATACAAAAGGAAAAAGGGAATAAATAATACACACTCAGAGGGCCCAGGGATTTGGTCCACTCTCCACACATATACAAGACCATATTCCATTTTGAGAGGATATACAGAGAATTCCATTAAGGGAGGGGCCCCACGGATTGATTCTATTTTTTTCTTCCACAACAGGACACCTCACATACACTCATTGCCCCATAGCACAACAAATTCACACTCCCACACAATTAGCAAGAGATAATACTCTCACGGGAAAATTCACTGAGGGGCTCATGGATATTAACACTCATCCTCACTAGTGAAGGAGATAGAGAGGAAACACTCCATCTTTCTCATTTTTCTTTTCTGGATAACGTGGACACACTCATGAAATTCATCACCATAGTACGTATCCCCAAACATATATCTCACAAGTAGTTGCTTGCACTGAGATGGATCGATACTCACCGAAAAGAACACCGCCGTCGACGCATAGTACACACACACCCGCCCAAAAACGTACACGCATAGTAAGGAGAAAAGGGTTTTCAAAATGGACTGAAAATGATAGGGATCAGTCAAACAGTGAAATCTCACCGGAAAACACTCCCTGTCACCAGAATCCGACCCTCTTTCATCAATTTTGCCGCCGTCTGGGCTCTGGAGTTCCGGCCATACGTCTTTTTCTGGTAAAATTTGGATATTTGTTGGTTCACTGCTCTTGGCAGATTTTTGTTCGTGTAATGTCTGTTCTGCGCGATTTTATCTTGAGGTCATTGGAAGACGGTAAAAGGGATGCATGCCGGAGCCGGGGTTTGATTTGATGTTCCAAATCGAGGTTCTTCGGCATGCGGATTCGTCCTCTCAATTGACTGATATTCGGAGTAAAATCATCATTGAGGTCCATTTCTATTCCTTTCCTCTTTTTACTTTATTGTTGATGGAATATGGTGCATTGGATGGAATCTGTGTTGTTTGATCTTGATTAGTGATAAATTGCTACTTTGATATTGACTTGTTACTTAATTTCATTGAAATAGAAATCGTGAATTGAGGAAAATTAGCGTTAAAAGGGAATTTGGGGGTGAGAATTGAAAACTTGATATAATTGGTGAATTTTGGTTAGCTTGATTCATGGGTTGTTTGACTTGAAATGAACTTTAATTGAATTTGGTAGTATCATGATACGTCGATTTGTTTAGGCAAACATAGGTTGGGTAGGTAAAAATTTAGGAATGGTGTTTCCATTGAATGTTTGATTGCGCATTTGTGAAATGTCTTCTAGTTTATCGCATTGGATTCAAGTGTATTCATTTGGCCGGGGAATGCCCTGAGGTTTCATGTATTTATCCACCGGAGAATGCCCCGTAGTATTATATTGGCAGAAGACATTTGTGATGAAGGCCCAAGGCATCGGGTAGCATTTGAAATAGTTAGGATTAGTGTAGGTTAGCGTTGTTTTGATTGATTGATTGTTTTACGTTCTTTGTGTGGTTTATACATTCGTAGTGTCAAATTAGTCGATACGCTCTACCAAGCGATCATGCTCAAACCACGACATCGAGGGGTGCCTAACACCTTCCCCTCAGTCAACAGAATTCCTTAGCTGGAATCTCTATTTGCAAACCATTTTTAAAAGAGTCAAATCGTTTTGAAAAGGATTTTCCAAAGGTGACTTGGCACACCTGATTATGCCAAGTGGCAACTCTGAGTTTTCATGTAAATAATCCTTTTTTCAAAATAAATTTTCACCTTTTGTGACATTTAATAATAAAAACCCTTTCGAAACTAAAATAAAATCAATCTTTTAGGAGTTAAAAATGGGTGTGACACATCTAACAACATCTGATAACCGTTTGCGAAATCTCAACTACATGATCAAATATCAACTGTTTGAAAACTAGGACAAGGCCCCAGTAGAACAAAACCATAACTACGATAAATGTCAAAAAATAAATAGATAAGCCTTCTGAAGTATAGAAGGCTCACCACCTGGACTCTGCATTTCTGTCTGTCTGAATCTACTGTTTATCAGGCCCCCTAGACTGTGCCTTAAAACCTGGAAGGGAGGGGGTCAATACCGTGTACTGGTACGCGAAGAAATCCAAAATAATGTGTTTATAATTATAACGTAGGTGAGAGCAATTTACCAAAACATCATGCATAAATCATTTCAGAACACATGGGAACTTTTCTGAAAATCATAAATCATTCTTATCAAACGGTTTCTGATCTTTGTATTACTTCCGAGTTAGGTGGCACGCCCCTACAAGTCTGATATTTCACGGGTTATATGAAATCCGCCATTGACTCGGCGCGGAATCCCCCAATCTGAGTGTGCCGCAAGGGTTGGAGTGTCTGAGTCTGATACGCCACAGTGCACTAGGCCATCGTATAATAATATACCCGGATCGGCAAATCACGTTTTTGGACAATGAGTTGTCTGAACTCACGCCTTCTTCGGGGAACCACCTAACATCTCTTTATGCTCAATTTTAGCCTGTTCTGAATATGAGTCATTCTGAAGTCCAAATCATGAAAATCTGATAAAGTCTGATTTCTGTATTAGTCTGAGTCTGTTATGACATTGTCTGATTTGGTATCGTCATACCAAGACTTGCAAGTCAAAATTCTGAGGCATAAAACATTAATTAGGATCTTTCATTTAAACATTGTTCAGACCACCCAAACATGCAATTTAACAAAGAGAATTCATGTTTCGAAAACATAAGTCAAAATTATACAAAATTTCCATCCTTTCAATAAACAAGTGGTGGTCATGTAATCTTTAACAAACCATGCAACTCTTCTCATTATATGATTATATTAAACATTCATCAATATAAACAACCCTCTCTCTTTTGGAATCAAAATCATAATCCAAGAATAACATTATTCAAGACATTTCATAACATGCTTTTCGAGATGTATTTAAACGATTTCATAGTATATCATAAGTAAATGAAAATTATCACAAGAGAGGGATTTTTCATGAATCATGCTCTCAATTCAATCATCAATATTAAAACACATGCTTACATATATATATATATATATATATATATATATATATATATATATATATAATCAATTTAGGGGAAGACCTAAAGACCAAAACAATATCATTAATGCTTCTAAAACATGAATATATTCATATATCCGAAACCCTTTTCTTTAAAGCATGATTTCTATGCTCATGAGATTTTTAGGAAAACCTTGCGTACCTTAAATTAGAAGCTTTTGAATGAACTCTAGCTTTTGGGATGCTATACGTACGATTGATGGGTGACTCTTGAAGCCCTTGCAATGGAGATTTCGAATCTTGAAGAATCAAGGAAAATCCACGGTTAAATCTTGAGATATTTGGGTTTTTAGTTTGAAACCCTAGGGTGAGTTCTTGATGAATTTGAGAGAAAAGAATCATATTTTGGTGTTTTGGGAGTTTAATCTCGTGTTATAGCTGGATAAGGGATGGAAGATACCTATTTTTCCCTTAAAAATGCGGAAACAAAACCTGAAATTTTGGTGCGTGTGATAGGGCGTGCGTCGCACGCTAATCGCATGATGTTACTTTCTCAGTCGCTAAAATGACCATAACTTTTCGCTCAAGTATCGGATTTTAGAGAAATTGGTATCGCTGGAAAGATAATTCAAAGACCTTTCATTTTATATATATTAGTACCTATAGTTAATTATATAAAAAGAGTTATATTGATTGAAGTTGATCCAAGTTTCGACGCTCACTCAAACTCGAACGATAGGAAATATTTCAACTCGTCCTTGAGTTAGGGGACCTTTATGATCTCAATTCATGCTTAAATAGGTTCACACACTACATAATTGATTAACATGACAAATTTGCATAGGATTTATTGCTTTTGGATCATCTATGCATAGAAATAACGATTTTTGTTCTAGCCCAAAATGCGGGGTGTTACATTAAGGGTTGTGCTCGCATAGATAGATGTGGACGATGCACTATTAGGGTTTGATCGCATGTCCTCATCAAGGACAGATGATGATAAACGATGTAAGAATTGGAAGGCTCTATCTCAGATCCACCTTCATTTATCCAATTAGATTTTGCAGGATGTTTTAAAGGAGACCATTGCTACTGCGTTGTGGTTGAAACTGGAATCTTTATGCATGAAGAAGAGACTAAATAGTAATTTGCATCTCAAATAATGACTTTATTCCCATCGCATGTCAGAGGGTGCATCCTTAAAGGTTCACCTATCTGTCTTTAAGGAAATCGTCTCCGATTTAGAGATTTTGGAGGTTAAGTACAATGAGGAAGATTTACGACTGATTCTATTGTGTTTGCTACCTATATCATGCTCAAAATTTAGGGATATGATATTATATAGTTGTGATACCCTGACCATAGATGAAGTCTATGATACACTGTTCTCTAAAGAGAAGATGAAGCATTTTGTGAATGGGTCAGAGACTCAAGGATATGGTCTCATTGTTTGAGGAAGGACTCGTGAGAGCAACTTTGGGGGTGATGATAAGTTTAGGTAAAAATCTATAAATAGAAACAAAACCTATAGCTACTGCAAGAAGAAGAGCCGCATCAAATCCAAGTGTTGGAAGTTACAAAATAGAGAGAAAAGAGAGGCTCCAAAACCGAAGGGAAACCAACCAGAAAAGTCCCATGAAATTAGTTTTGTTGAAGATAGCGGTAGTGTCGGAGAACTCTTGATTATTTCTGATGGTAACTCTAAACCCTGTGAGGATTGGATTCTTGATTCAGCTTGTACATTTCATATGTGTCACAATCAGGATTGGCTTACTGTATATAAAGCAGTCTTTAAAGGTGCTGTGTTGATGGGAAATAACACACCTTGTCAGATAGCTGGTATTGGAAATGTCACGACCTGAGCCAAGGCCCTAGACGTAATGAGCATCCCAAACCATGAAGGCACGGGCGCCTCTTTCTATCTGGCATTCATGCACAACTTTTATAAAATATAAAGAATTTGCGAAAAATATAACAAAACGGAACCATGGTCAATCTCATAAAACTTGAACACTTTGTAAGGAAGTTCTTATTACTCAAAACATATGACACCCGTCTGTAAAATCTCTAGCAATATAAGAATCAACATATGTCTGACAACTTGGATAAGGCCCCTAGTCAGACCTTGAATCTAAACAATAATAACAATGACTTGTAACTAGGCCTTCCAAAATAAGGGAGGCTCACCAACTGCAAATTCTGACCAAACACTTCTACTGCTTAGTGGGATCGGACCCCGGGACTGTGCCTCAGATCTTGAAATATAGTGCGTCAATACAATTGTACTAGTATGTGAAACAACTCAAAATAATATATTTTTATACAAAATAGGTGAGCAGTGAACATAATATAAGTAGAAATACATGGGCATATTTAATAAACTTCAAATCAATCCTTGACAATCTTGATTCACTCTTTGTTATTCTTATGAGCTAGTCGGTACACCCTACAAATTCTGAAATTCCATGGGCTATGTGGAATTCGTCCTTGACTCGGCAGCTTAGCCCCCAATCCAAGTAGCCGCCAGGATTTAGAGATGATGATACCCCCTATGTGAGACGTCCTAAATTAATTATCCTCTCTTGTAGGATACAATATAATAAGTCCCGCATCAATAACTACGGTTTCCAGTGATGAGCCCTTACACTCAAGCGCCTAATCAACTAGCTCTCTTAAGCCCAAGTTTTAGTTCTTTAAACATCATGCTTTGTATACAAAATCATTCAAAAATTATCTTTTTAGGGCATGTAATCATCGGGTATCGTCATACCCTGACCTGCAAGTCAATTAAATCACATCATATCATATCTAAAGCCCCTTTTACTTGTTATCATAATAATGACTAACCATAGTTTTAAACATCGGGTGAGAGAGAGTTATGCAATAGATCTTCATTCAAATTCTATCAAAATACTCTACTCTCAATTGTAAAATCAATAGGTGGTCATATTATGCTTACACTGTTCAAAACTCTTAGAAGTTATTAATTCTAACACAATACTCATTTTCCATTCAAAACTACCCTCTTAACATGTCATAAACCATGTCATTTCATGATCATCAGTAAAACATTCACCATTTAGTTTTCTTTCATGAAATATATACCTTTACACAAACCAAAATACTTGAAATCAAAGATGTCATAAAGGAGAGAGATTTTATCAAGCATGCTCCTAATCAAACTCTATAATACCCCGTACTTCTAAACTAGAAAATGAACCATTCTTCCTACGTGTGAAACCTCTAATATTGTAATTCATATTTAAGTACATGACTTATGATGAGTATCCTAGTGATAAGAGAGCTTATGATGTGTTTAACGTGTTCATAGGAGTCACTTAAAGTAATGCAAGCTAAGCGTTTTTGAATCCATCAAGTTTTAGTGTTTGATTTCGCAAGGTTTATCTTTGAACAATAATAACTTGATATATATGTGGTATTTTGGCATATTTAGACCCACAAAATTATAGATAATCAATTAGCTTTCCAACAATACCAATATTGCCTTAATCCAATACCTGAGCGAAAAGTTATGCCCATTTTCGTGAGAGTCAGTAACGGTATGCAATTGGTTAGGCACCGCCCAACCAAACTTAGGCGATTGGTTAGGCGCCGCCCAAACTAGCTTGTGCGATTACTTGGGCACCGCCTAAGTCAGTTTCAAGTGCCAAAAACACTCTGTTTTGACTTATATCAAAGGTGTTGAAGTCATTTCACACCCCTAAACCGTTCCTAATCACTCCAAATCGTTATAAGGGATTTTTAAACACATTATGTACAATCCCTAAGACCTAAATCAGTTAAGTTATAATCCAAAACCCTTCCCCTCTTCCCAAGAACAAAATCTAAGTTTACCTCTCAAGATTCAAGAAGTTAAGCTGTGAATTCAAAGTTCTCTACAAGAATTATTTCAATCAATCTTAAAGGTCCAATCTTTCAACAATTTCATCAACATTAAGGTATGTGGGGTTTGAACAAGAACACTCCTTTTGTTCTTGTGCCCAAAGCTTTATTTTTTATCAAATGATTTCGTGTTTTTGCAAGTGGGTTATACCCAATTTACTTTAATTTGTATTTATGAAGTTATAAAGTGATCAAGTCTTGAATTGTATGATATTTCACCTATTTTAAGTTTTAAATTGAGAATTAATGCTATAAATTACATGTTACCACCATGAATTGATGTTTTCAAGTGTTTTCAAGATTTATGTCATGATCTAAGCTTCATTATGAAATTGAGATTATTTGAGAATGTGTATAAACTTTAAACCAAGTATGAGTTTTGGTATTTTCTTGAAGATTATGCCATTTAGTATGATTAAATAAGCAAGTGTTTTGACTTTAAAGAAAGATTATTTTGAGCTTGAGTTAAGAAAGGAATCCATATTAATTATGATTCAAAGTAAAGAGAAACATGATTTGATCTTCATTATAGACCCTTGAGTTATTTTAAGGTGGATTTACTAAAAGTTCTGAACCGAAGTATGGGAGTAGTATTTAGCACCGAGTTGAGTATGATTCCAAGGTATTATGCCTTAGAACTACATGCCACCGTAGGATTGAGATTTATGGGCCCGAGGCCGAGATAATGATCACTAAAGTTAAGGTTCTATTCTGATTTCAAGGGTAGAACAGCTCTCCCCAATGTGGGCACGACGTTGGACTCCATGTCAGCTCACATGGTTTATGTCGGTTAGAAGAACCTCCCAAAAGAAGACCCCTACTCTTTAAAATAGTTTATAGATTTAAACCCTTAGTATATCTTTTGAAAGTTAATATTTTAAGATTTCCAAAGTTTTATGTCCCAAAGTCTCTAAAAGTGTTACAGTCTTTTGAGTCCTAAGTCCTAAGTTTCCTAAAGTGCTATAATTCTTAAGTTTCAAAAGAAGTCCCTTATTTTCATAAGATTAAAGTGTATGTCCTGAAAGTTATTTTCATCCAATTAACAAGATTTGAGAACAAGAAGAGGATACAAATTTTAGAATAAAGTGTATTGACTCACGAGATTCATACTACATGCTTCCTTATTCGTGATTCATGAGATTTAGATTTTAGTTTTTGCTCAAGCTATGTGAGCCATTTATACCAGCATGCATGATTTCTATAAATATTGATGATATTATTTAACTATTGCATACACCCCCATATACTCAGTACATCCTCAAAGTACTGGTTCATCTATACATCTATATGCTATATTGTCTCATAATGTAGGTACAAGTTATAACGCATACACCATATTCAGTCAGTTTGCAGCTTCCAATCAGCAGGTGATAAGTCCTTTTGATTCAAGGTCTCGAGTTAGTTATACAGTTTGAGAAGTATCATATTTTCTTTATCCAGTCGTATTGAGTTGGGATAGTTGGAAGTCATGACCCGGCTACCTATAGTCAGTACTAGTAGAGGCTTCATAGACAATCAGTAGTATTGATATATTTAATTTCCATTTTGTTTGTATTGTAATCTTATAAAATCAGATTTGTATTGATCTAGTTCAGAACAATTTTTATGTTTTCCCTGATTTTGTTCAGATGCATGTATTTTATTTAGTTGCTTATAAGTATGCCAGTAGAAGGGTTAGCTTGGAATCACTTATGTCCCTAAGCACTATGTGAAGTCTCAAAATAAATTTTTGGGGCGTTACAAACTCTTCATTACTAACAAAAACATATGTACATAGTTACATTTAAGTTTCATGAGAAATAGTTCAAAACAACCATATGCATTATCAAAACAATTCCATGCTACTTACTTTTTGAAACAATATCGAAAACCTTCTTTAAAAACATGGTTGGGGATCTTTGATTTAGATAAAAATAGTAAAAATTATACCCATGGTGTTTAGAGTAGTCTCACATACCTTAGTGACGAAGAATTTGTGAAAGATTGAACCCTTGATCTTGAATGCTTAACCCTAAGTTGTTTTTCTCCTATTTTGTTTTATAAGATGAATTGGTGATTTTTGATGAGGAAATAACGTTCATTAGGGTTGTAATTCGTCTATAGGTGTTTAGGGATGGTTATGGGATGTGAAAAGACTGTATTGCCCCTAAATAACACTAAAATGGAGCTTTTACGCTATTTTTTCCAAGGTGGGAGATGCATAGCCCATGGCACAAGCCAAGTTGGGTGAAGCAAAACCCATGGCATAGCCTTAAGTGGGTGTTGCATGCCCCATCACATAGTCTGGACAGTGTCTCATTCAGACACTCATAACTTTTGACTCCGGACTCGGATTGGTGAATGGTCCATGGTGTTGGAAAGAAGATTCAATGGGCTTTAATTTGATGTTTAGTAGGCCCTACAACTCATCATATTCTAGGAGTAATAGTTGATTGAAGTTTACCCAAGTTGAAAGGTCCACTAAAACTTAATCGATAGAAATGTTTTCAACTCATCTTAGAGTTAAGGGATTTTTGTGACCTCAATTCATATTCAAAGGTATTCCAACACTACAGGATTGATCACCACACATATATTAACATGGAATCATTTTGTTCAGGTCTATATACATAGGAATGATGTTTTAAATTCTATACCGAAGGTGCGGGGTGTTATAGGAACAATCAAAATTAAGATGTTTGATGGGGTTGTGAGACACTTGACAGTTCGTCATGATCTACATCAGAATGGTGTGGCTGAACGAATGAATATGACTAAAATGGAGAAGGTGTGTTGTATGCTCTCTAATGCTGGTTTACCCAAGCCTTTTTGGGGCGAAGATACTTCCAAAACTTGTCTTCTTATTAACCGTTCTCCCTCAGTCGTGATTGATAAAATGACTCCACAAGAGGTATGGTCTAGTACTCCTGCTAGTTATTCTGATTTGAGGATATTTAGATGTCCTGCATATGCTCATGTTGATAATGGAAAGTTGGATCCTAGATATGTCAAGTGTTTATTTATGGGTTATAAGCATGGTATTAAAGGTTATAATCTTTGGAGTCCAGAAAGCAGAAAGGTTATAATTAGCAGTGATATTGTGTTTGATGAAACTGCCATGCTTCGAGCTCCTTCCGAGTCTAATGCTTTGCCTCCAGATGAGCCTAGTGACATGAATCAGCAACAGGCAAGAACCCACGTTGAATTGTGATTGGAGAAGAGTCTACACCAGTGTCTACTTCTCAATCTAGCCCGAAGATACATAGTAGTACTATTTCTTCCTCTCCACCACTGATGCCACAGTATTCTATTGCTAAAGACAGGCCTACAAGAGATATTAGACCTCCTCAAAAGTATGATGAAGATGATTTGGTTACTTATGCATTGAATGTAGCAGAAGGTATTTATTTTGATAAAGATCCTTCTTCTTACTCAGATACAGTTAGTTGTGATGATTATGGCCGATGAATAATTACTATGCAGGAGAAGAAGGAATCACTTCATAAGAATGACACATGGAATCTAGTGATATTTCCTAAAGATAAGGAACATCAGAAGTTGAAGATTCTAGGTACAAAGCAAGACTAGTTGCTAAAGGTTACAGTCAGGTTCCAGGTGTTAACTTCATGGATGTGTTTTCTCCAGTTGTAAAACATAGTTCGATTCGAGCCTTGCTTGGTATTGTGGCTATGCATGTCTTGAGCTTGAGCAGTTAGAAGTCAAAAATGCATTCTTACATGGAGAACTTGAGGAGGACATCTATATGCAACAACTAGAGGGTTTTGTTGTCTCATGAAAGGAGGACCATGTATGCTTGCTGGAAAAGTCTCTTTATGGCTTAAAATAGTCTCCCAGATAGTGGTAAAAAGGTTTGACTCTTTTATGACCTCTTATATGTTTTGGAGTAGTTATGATAGTTGTGTCTACTTTAAGAAGGTAAGTGATGGTTTGTTCGTGTATCTTCTCTTGTGTATTGATGATATGTTGATTGCAGCAAAGGATATGAGAGAGATAATAAAAGTCAAAGCCCAGCTCAGCAAGGAGTTTGAGATGAAGGATCTATGAGCAGTAAAAAAGATTCTCGACATGGAAATTATGAGGGATAGAGAGAAGTGTAAGTTATACTTGAGTCAGAAAAGGTATATTGAGAAAGTGCTTCACAGGTTCAACGTGCAAAATGCCAAACCTGTACGTACTCCATTGGCAGCTCACTTCAAACTTACGACCACTTTATCTCGAAAGACAGATGATGAGCGTGACTATATGTTTCGAGTTCCATACTCTAGTGCCATCGGGTATCTTATGTATGCAATGGTGTGTTCCCGACCAGATTTATCTTATGCCGTCAGTGCAGTTAGCAAATACATAGAAAATTCTGGCAAAGAACATTGGAAATAGTTCAGTTGATTTTCATATACTTGCATGGATCTGCTGATGTTTGTTTGCAGTTTAGACAAAATAGAGATAGAGTACTCGGGTATGTTGATTCTGATTTTATAGAAGATCTGTTACGATCCAAAACAATGCCTAGGCGGTGAAGAGCATCCCAAACTATAAAGGCCCGAGAGCCCTTCTCTTTTAGCAATCATATACATAATTCATAAACTATAAGGAAATGCGGAAAACAAAACGGAATCATGGTTATCCAATTTCAACAAAACCATACGGTTATAATTTCAACAAAACCCAAATCTATCTAACACCTGTCTACGAAATCTCTACTAACTGAAAGAAAACAACATCTATTTGAAGATCAGAAAAAGGCCTCCAGTCAGACCATGAACTAAAAATAATGAAATCATGAGATAAGGACTTTCAAAATAAGGGAGGCTCACCAACTCCAATTGTCTGACAATGATCTACAGCTTAGCGGGACCCAGGATTGATCCTCAGATACCAAAATATAGGGGGTCAATACAAATATACTGGTACGCAGAGCAATCCAAAATAATGTATTTATATATAACATAAGTGATTACAATTGATAAAACATTTTACACATAATATATGAAAACACATGGGAACACTTTAAAGACTTTGAAACATTGCATTGAATCATGACTCACTCTTTATCTTACTTATGAGCTACATGGTACACCCTACAATCTGTAATTCTACGGGCTATATAAAATCCGCCCTTGACTCGGTGGCAAAGCTCCCAATCCAAGTTTGCCTCAAGGATTGGAGTATCTATAAAGGGGACATGCAAGATCACACAGCAGGGTGCCAAAATCCCCAATCAAATCAACATGTCATGTTAGTGCACAAGATTATAAAGCAGGGCTCTTAACCATAGTCCCAATTTGGGACGACATAAACCAAGGTACACAAGATCACAAAGTAGGGTACCATAATCCCGTGTCAACAAATCATGATTTCTATCATTGAGTCTTTCAACTCGTACTTTCTTTGGGTAACCTATCACGACTCGAGCTGGGGCCCTAGCCGTGACGAGCATCCCAAACCATGAAGGCCTGGAACACCCTTCTCTATCTGATAATCATGCACAACATTCATAAAATAAAAGATAATGCAAAAATAGAAATCTAATTCGGAAACATGGTCAATCTGAATGTGATCATAATACTGAAAACTGTAATACAAAATATATCTGAATAATAATGTTTGACTCAGTCTGTGAAATCTCTACTATGAACTAAACAAAGCAGTATGAAAACTGGCCCCAGTAGACCAAAACATACTAATAGTAATAATATGAAATGACCAGGCGTTTTGAATCATAGAAGGCTCACCACTGCAAAAAAATCCGGTCTGCGATCTAAAATATCAACTGTGTATCTGGACCCTTAGACTGTGCCTCAGAACCTGGAAGGAGGGGGGGTCAGCACAAAAGTACTGGCACGTGAAGCAATCTAAAATAGAGTATTTGAACATATATATACATATATATATATACATATATATATATATATATATATATATATATATATATATATATATATATATATGAGAGCAAAGTTTTCATTAAACATCAAGCATAAAATAGTCTTTGAAAACACATGGGCATCATTCTGAAAATCATAAGTCATTCTTGTCAAAATAGTTTTCTGATCTTTGTAATACTTTTGAGTTGGGTGGCACTCCCCTACAATTATGATATTCCATGGGCTATATGGAATCCTCCATTGACTCAGCGGAGAATCCTCCAACCCGAGTTTGCCGTAAGGGTTGGAGTCTCTGATTCTGATATGCCACTCGACACTAGGCTAGCGTAATATAAGTTATAATCGGATTGACAAATCATAGTTTTGGACAATGAGTATCTGGACTCGTGCCTTCTTCGGGGAACCACTTAACATCTCTTTCTGCCCAATTTTTAACCATTTTTAATCATGCAACATTCTAATTACAAAATCTGTAAATCTGATTTCAAACATACATTCTATTCTGTTCTGAATTTATAATGGCATTTTCTGAGTTGGTGTCGTCACACCAAGACTTGCAAGTTCTATTTTCTGAGTAATAATGCAATAAGCATGATCTTTCATAAAAATGTAGTTTCAGACCACTCAAACATGTAATTTGCATAAAAGATTTCATGTTCCAAAACTCAAGTCAAAACCATGCAAAACTTTCATCAAACATATGGTGGTCATGTGTTTTGGCAAAACCATGCACTCTTTCATTTATATGTATATTCAACATTCACAACATAAACAATCCTCTCTCTTTTGAAAGCAAAAATCATAATCAAAATCATTATTTAAGACTTTCCATAACATGCTTTACAAGATGCATTTTGAAACAATTCAAATCATGTGAGACATGGGAAAAATTACATCAAGAGAGGGATTTCATATATATCATGCTCTCAATTCATATTTCAAGACTTAAACACATACATACATATACATATAACTTTCAAATCACTTTGGGGAAGACCAAAAGTCCAAAACAATGTCATTAAAGCTTCCAAACATGAATATGTACATAAATTCAAAAACCCCTTTCTTAAAACATGATTTCTATGCCCATGAGAATTTATGAAAACCCTGTGTACCTCAAATTTAGAAGACAATGGGTGCTTCTTGAAGCCTACGACCTGGGGATTCCAAATATGCAATTTGCTTTGAAAACCTACGGTCAAATCTTAAACTACTTGAGTTTTTATTTTGAAACCCTAGAAAGTTTTCTTGAGATAATTTGATGAATGTGGGTGTGTTTTGTCTCTCTAGGGATTCAATCCTACGTTTAAGTTGATGGGGGATTGGGCAATTACTAAAATACCCTTAATTTTCTTGGTGAGCTAAAAAATTTGGCCTGGGGCGATCCACTAGGCGGTGAAGGCCCTAGAGCACCGCGATTAAACAGGCGTTGCCCACTTTATTGCGGGTTCCTTTCCAGGTCGAGCGATCCAGCGGGCGGTGCGGGCTAATCGCCCGTTGCTACTGGAATGGAAATCCAAACTTGCACTTAAGCTCGTCTAAATATCCCGAAACTCAACCGGGATGCCCTACAACCTTGCCCCATCATAACGCAATAAGAAAATCTAAAAATGGAGGTCGGGAAGGTCAAAAATAAAATCCCTGAAGATTACTAGTTAAAAATGAGTATAAGTCTTTTGACACTTAGAGAAATTTCATTTTTTCAAGTCCCAGGCGTCAGCACTAAGAGTGAGTACATGCACGACTTTTACGGGACATCACATTATCCCCCCCTTGGGATCATTCGTCCCCGAATGATGATGCGGAATTACAGTCAAACACGATTTTGAACTAATAAAGGCATAGAAAGAAAAGGACAAGGATTGTACCTTCCATTACTTCGTTCACTGGATCAAATAAACTTGGGTATTTGTTTCTCATGTCATCTTATGATTCCCAAGTTGGTTCTTCAACTTTCTGATTTCTCTACAACACTTTAATCGAAACAATCTTTTTGCTTCTAAACTTTCTAACCTGGTGATCCAGAATTGCTACTGGCTCTAAGGAGTCTGTCACTTTGATTTCCTCAATGGGTACTACTAATAAATGATCACCAATGCACTTTTTCAGCATGGATATCTGAAATAGCGGATGGATAGAACCCAAACTTACCGGCAACTCTAATTCATATACAACTCTACCTATCCTTCTCACAATCTGGTATGGTCCTATATAGCGAGGACTCATCTTACCTTTCTTCCCGAATCGCATAACTCCCTTCATGGGAGATACCTTAAGAAAAACTCAATCTCCAAATTCTAACTTTAACTCTCTCCTATATATATATACAAATATGAGAGAAAAGTTCTCATTAAGAATAAAGCATAAAATAGTTTCTGAAAACACATGGGCATCATCCTAAATATCATAAGTTATTCTTGTCAAAATAGTTTTCTGATCTTTGCATTACTTCTGAGTTAGGTGGCACTCCCCTACAATTCTGATATTCCATAGGCTATATGGAATCCGCCATTGACTCGGCGGGGAAACCTCCAACTCGAGTGTACCATAAGAGTTGGAGTCTCTGATTCTGATACACCACACGGTACTAGGCTAGCGTAATATAAGTTATACCCGGATCGATAAATCACGATTTTGGGCAATGAGTATCTGGACTCATGCCTTCTTTGGGAAACCACCTAACATCTCTTTCTGCCCAATTTTTAACCATTTCTAATAATGCAACATTCTAATCACAAAATCTATAAATCTGATTTCAAACATGCATTCTATTCTATTCTGAATTTATAATGGCATTTTCTGAGTTGGTGTCGTCACATCAAGACTTACAAGTTCTATTTTCTAAGCCATAATGCAATAAGCATGATCTTTCATAAAAATGTAGTTTCAAACCACCCAAACATATAATTTGCATAAAAGATTTCATGTTCCGAAACTCAAGTCAAAACCATGCAAAACCTTCATCAAACATATGGTGGTCATGTGCTTTTGGCAAAACCACGCACTTTTTCATTTATATTTTTTTTCAACATTCACAAAATTAACAATCCTCTCTCTTTTGAAAGAAAAAATCATAATCAAAATCATTATTTAAGACTTTCCATAACATGCTTTTCAATATGCATTTTGAAACAATTCAAATCATGTGAGACATGGGAAAAATTACATCAAAAGAGGGATTTCATATATATCATGCTCTCAATTCATATTTCAAGAATTAAACACATACATACATATACATAGAACTTTCAAATCACTTTGGGGAAGACCAAAAGTCCAAAACAATGTCATTAAAGTTTTGAAAACATGAATATGTACATAAATTCAAAAAATCCTTTCCTAAAACATGATTTCTATGCGCATGAGAATTTAGGCAAGCCCCGCGTAACTCAAATTTAGAAGACAATGGGTTCTTCTTGAAGCCTGCGACCTGTGGATTCCAAATATGCGATTTTCTTTGAAAACCTACGGTCGAATCTTGCAGTACTTGGGTTTTTATTTTGAAACCCTAGAGAGTGTTCTTGAGATAATTTAATGAATGTGGGTTTATTTTGGCTCTCTAGGGATTAAATCCCTTGTTTAAGTTGATGGGGCTTGGACAATTACTAAAATGCCCTTAATTTTCTGGGTGAGCTAAAAAATTTGGCCTGAGGCGATCCACCAGGCGGCACGGGCCCTAGAGCACCGTGATTAACCAGGCGTCGCCTGCTCTATCGCAGGCTCCCTTCCAAGTCAGGCAATCCAGCAGGCGGCGCGAGCTAATCGCCCGATGCTATTAGAATGGAAATCCAAACTTGCCCTTAAGCTCGTCTAAAAATCTCGAAACTCACCCGAGATGCCCTACGACCTTGCCTCATCGTAATGCAATAAGAAAATCTAAAAACAGAGGTTGAGAGGGTCAAAAATAAAATCCCTGAAGATTAATAGTTAAAAATGAGTCTATGTCCTTTGACACTTAGAAAAATTTCATGTTTTCAGGTCTAAGGCCACACCACTAAGAGTTAGTACATGCACGACTTTTATGGGGTGTTATATTATCCCCCCTTGGGATCATTCGTCCCTAAATGATGATGCGAAATTACAGTCAAGCATGATTTTGAACAAATAAAGGCATATAAAGAAAAGGACAAGGATTGTACCTTCCATTACTTCATTCACCGGATCAAATAAACTTGGGTATTTGTTTCTTATGCCATTTTCTAATTCCCAAGTTGCTTCTTCAACTTTCTGATTTCACCACAACACTTTAATCGAAACAATCTCTTTGCTTCTCAACTTTCTAACCTGGAAATCCAGAATTACTACCAGCTCTTCTTCATAGGACAAAGAGTCTATCACTTTGATTTCCTCAATGGGTACTACTAACGAATGATATCCAATGCACTTTTTCAGCATGGATATCTCAAATACTAGATGGATAAAACCCAAATTTGCTGGCAACTCTAATTCATACGTAACTCCACCTATCCTTGTCACAATCTAGTATGGTCCTATATAGTGAGGACTCATCTTACCTTTCTTCCAGAATCGCATAACTCCCTTCATAGGAGATACCTTAAGAAAAACCCAATCTCCAACTTCAAACTCTAACTCTCTCCTTCTAACATCGACGTAGGATTTCTGATGACTCTGGGCTATTTTAAGTCATTCTCTAATGAGTTTCACATCTTCCATTGCCTGATGAACAAGATCAGTCCCAAACGTCTGTATCTCACTTACTTCATACCACCCTATCGAAGACCTACATCTCCTACCATACAGCACCTTAAACGGTGCCATCTTAGTACTATAATGGAAGCTATTATTATAAGCGAATTCTACCAATGCCAAGTGGTCTACCCAACTACCTTTAAAGTCAATTACACAAGCCCTCAATATGTCCTCAAGGTTCTGATTGGTGCGTTTAGCTTGCCCATCAGTCTGAGGGTGGAATGTTGTACTTAGGTTCACTTGGGTACCTAAACCTTTCTAAAAAGATCTCCAAAACTGAGAAGAAAACTATGTACCTTGGTCATATATGATGGAAACAGGTGCTCCATGCAAACGAACTATTTCTGCGATGAACAACTTAGCATAATCCTCTCCCGATTAGTTAGTCCTAACAGGCAGAAAGTGCTCTGACTTGGTCAGCCTATCCATAATTACCCATATAGAATCATACTGGTTTTGGGACTTCGGAAGTCCTGTAATGAAGTCCATGTTGATCATCTCCCACTTCCATAAAGGCAATGTTATCTGTTGAAAAGTACCTCCTGGCCTCAAGTGTTCCACCTTGACTTGCTGATAATTCAAACACTTGGAAACATATTTAGCCATATCACACTTCATATTATTCCACCAATAAATGGTTTTTAAATCATGATACATTTTTGTAGAGCATGGGTGAACAAGATACCTTGATGTGTGAGACTACCTAAGGATTCTTTCCATCAACTGTCTATATCAGGCACACACAATCTACCCTGATATCTTAGAATACCATCGCCACCAATCTCAAAAGACATTACTTTTTATTGACCCACATCTCTGTTAATCTGCATCAAGATGGGATCTTCGGCCTGCTTTTCCTTCACTTCAGCACTAAGGGAAGATTTTGCTACCTCATGAACCACTACTTCTCCCTCTTCGGAATCTAAGAGTCACACTTTCATATTTGTAAGTCGGTGAATATCCTTCACCATCTCTCTCTTTCCTTCTTCCACATGGTAAAGACTACCCATGGATAACCTGCTGAGGGCGTCGGCTACCACGTTCACCTTGCCCGGATGGTAGTGGAGGCTCTTGTCATAATCTTTCAGAAGCTCCAACCATTGCCTCTGCCTAATATTTAATTCTTTCTTCTATAAAACATACTATAAACTCTTGTGGTTAGTATAAATATCAACATGCACCCCATAGAGATAATGCCTCCAGATTCTAAGTGTAAACACTGTAGCTTCTAATTCCAAGTCATGCATGGGGTAATTTCGCTCATGCACCTTCAACTGCCTAGATGCATTAACTATCACCTTACCATGCTGCATCAGTACACAACTAAGTCCTACATGGGATAATCATAGTATATCACAAAACTATTTACACCCTCAGAAAGAGTCAAAACAGAGGCAGTAGTCAGCTTGTCTTTCAACTTCTCAAAACTATTTTCACACGAGTCAGACCACACAAACTTTACCTTTTTCTGAGTCAATTTAGTAAGTGGAGCATCTATGGAGGAAAAACTCTCTACGAACCTTCTGTAATAACCTGCCAAACCCAAGAAGCTCCGAATGTCGGTTGGAGTCGTGGGTCTAGGCCATTTTCTTACTGCCTCAACCTTTTGGGGATCCACTCTAATCCCATCACTGGACACAATATGACCCAAGAACACAATGGCATAAAGCCAGAATTCACACTTGGATAATTTTGCATACAAGCTATGACCCTTAAGAGTCTAAAGGATAATTCGGAGGTGATTGTCATAGTCCTCTTCACTTTTGGAATAAATCAAGATGTCATCTATGAATACTATAACAAACAGATCCAGAAACTGACGGAAGACCCTATTCATTAGGTCTATAAAAGCTGCAGGGGCATTAGTCAATACGAAAGACATAACTAAAAATTCATAATGGTCGTATCTGGTTTGGAAAGATGTTTTGGGAACATTTGACTCCTTAACAACCAACTGATGATATACCGAATGAAGGTCTATCTTTGAAAAACATCTATCACCCTGAAGCTGGTCAAAAAGATCATCAATTCTAGGAAGAGGATACTTATTTTTAATTGTAACCTTATTCAGTTGACGGTAGTCTATGCACATGTGAAGGGAACCGTCTTTCTTTCACATGAAAAGTATAGGCGCACCCCAAGGAGACACACTGGGGCGTATAAAACCTTTATCTAGGAGATCTGCTAACTATTCTTTCAACTCTTTTAGTTCTGCAGGAGCCATTCTATATGGCGAAATAGAAATAGGGTGTGTATCTGGAAACACATCAATATCAAACTCTATCTCCTTATCAGGTGGTATTCCTGGGAGATCATCCAGAAAGACTTCTAGAAATTCATTTACTACAGAGACAGACTGAAGAGGAATATTTTTGGCACTAGAATATTTAACCTGAATAAGATGATAAAAGCAACCTTTGAAAATGAGTTTACGATCCCTGAGATAGGATATGAAGTGCCTTCTAGGTGCTAAAGAATGTCCCTTCCATTCTATTACTGGATTATTCGAAAAAGAAAAAATAACCTTTCAGGTTCTACAGTCAAGTGTGGCATAACATGAATGGAGCCAATCCATCCCTAAGATAGCATCAAAAGAAAGCATATCAAGTTCTATGAGGTCTGCTGCGGTATCCCAGCTAAGAATAGATACCACACAATTCTTATACACCCTTCTAGCCACAACCAAATCATCCACCGGGGTGGAAACAGAGAAAGGTTCAGAAATTACATCGGGCTCAAACCTGAAACCAACAGCCACATAAGGGGTCACATAGGATAAAGTAGACCTGGGGTCAAGTAACACATAAATATCATGGAAAAAGATTTGTAACGTACTGGTAACAACATCTGGGAAGCTTCCATCTCATGGCGGTTGGTCAAGGCATATAACTAGTTGTGACTATTCCTGACAGCTGATATAATGCCTTTTTGAGGCGGGGGTGGTGCCGATGAATTTGCCTGAGACTTTGCATAACCAACATTCCTCCTAGAAGATGGATAGTCACTCTGAAAGTGACCTGGCTGACCACATGAATAACATACAAATGCACCCAACTAACATCTCCCTGGATGATTTCTACCACAATTCTCACACCACAGAAAAGTACAATATTGCAGAGCCACACTACCCTGCGACTGAGTATCCGGTGCTATGGGTCTATGGTAAGTCTGGAAACTCTGAGATCGTTGGTCTGCAGGTGGTTTGGGTGCTGGGGCGCTAGCAGTAGACTATGCATTTCCCCAATTCTTCTTCTTCTACCATATATTTCCCCACTTACCGCTTTGAGGCTGACTGTGACCCTGGTCGGCAGATCTGACTCTTTTTGCCTGTCTTTCTTTCTCCTTAGCTTCAGAAATCCTATTCTTCTTCTCCTCTACCTACTGCATGTGAACTATCATCCTAGCAAAGTCCAACTTCTTGTTCAGCATAGCTCACTGAAACTCAAGCACCAGATCATCTGAAAGGCCAGACGCAAACTTCCTCATTCAGGCCATCATACTACTCGTCATCTCAGGAGCATAACGGGTCAGCTGATTAAACTTTAGAGTATAATCCTGAACACTCATCTTGCCCTGCTTAAGGTTCATGAACTCCTCCGCCTTCGCCTCCCATAACTCCAAAGGAAAGAATCGGCCAAGGAAAGCATCTACAAACTCATTCCATACCGAGGGCTCAGTATTGTCGCCCTTCGCATCTTCTCAATTATTTTACGACTAATTCCCCACCTCTTTCAGCTGATACGCCACTAATTCCACCCCTTCTACTTCATCTACATGCATCACTTTGAAGATCTTTTCCATTTCATCTACTGATTTCTGCGGGTCCTCTTCTACTTAAGTACCTATGAATTTGGAGGATTCATCCTCATGAATTGGCTCACCCGCATAGCTTCAAAAGTAACAGATGTAGACCCAGTATCTTCTAACCACTGAGTATGTGCAGCCACCAACTATGTTAACATATAAATAGATTGTCTAAATTCTGCATTCAAAATATCTCTCTGATTAGCTGGGGGATGGTTAACATTGGTCTGTGGAGCTCGGGGTGGACTGGTCGGGACTGGAGGGACTCCCAAAGTAGGGACAGGGTCTGGAGTGGGAGCTCTATTATGTGTCCTCATCCCATGAGTGGTACAAACTTCATCATTCTGAGTACTCTGATTAGTATTGCGACGAGGAGACATGACTGTTATTTCTGTAAGACAAAAGATCACTGATTAGGAACAGACTTGACTCTAAAGAACGAACTAAATCATATAGAAGGGAAACATTTCCTAAATGCCTAGTAGCCTCATGCTTATAAGTGTGGCGCACTACACACCAATAAATAAGACTCTACCCGATGTGATTTCCCAGACACCCTGAGACCATGAACCATGCTTTGATACCAAGTTTATCATGACCCGAGCCGAGGCCCAAGATATGATGAGCATCCCAAACCATGAAGGCCCAGAACAACCTTCTCTATTTGGTAATCATGCACAACATTCATAAAACAAAAGATAATGCATAAATAGAAATTTAATACGGAAACATGGTCAATCGGAATGTGATCATAATACTGAAAACTGTAATCCAAAATATATATGATTAATAATGTCAGACTCAGTCTACGAAATCTTTACTATGAAATAAACAAAGCTATTTGAAAATTGGGACAAGACCCCCAGTAGACCAAAACATAACTAATAGTAATAATATGAAATGACCAGGCCTTCTGAATCATAGAAGGCTCACCACTGCAAAAAATCCAATCTGCGATCTGAAATATCTACTGTGTATCGGGACCCCTAGACTGTGCCTTAGAACTTGGAAGGAGGGGGGGTCAGCACAAAAGTACTGGAATGTGAAGCAATCCAAAATAGAGTATTTGAACATATATATATATATATATATATATATATATATATATATATATATGAGAGAAAAGTGTTCATTAGGCATCAAGCATAAAATAGTTTCTGAAAACACATGGGCATCATTCTGCATATCATAAGTCATTCTTGTCAAAATAGTTTTCTGATCTTTGTATTACTTCTGAGTTAGGTGGCACTCCCCGACAATTCTGATATTCTACGGGCTATATGGAATCCGCCATTGACTCGGCGGGGAAGCCACCAACCTAAGTGTGCCGTAAGGGTTGGAGTCTCTGATTCTGATATGTCACATGACACTAGGACAGCATAATATAAGTTATACCCGGATCGAAAAATCAAGGTTTTAGGCAATGAGTATCTGGACTCATTCCTTCTTCGGGGAACCACCTAACATCTCTTTCTTCCCAATTTTTAACCATTTCTCATCATGCAATATTCTAATCACAAAATCTCTAAATCAGATTTCAAACATGCATTCTATTCTATTCTAAATTTATCATGGCATTTTCTGAGTTGGGGTCGTTACACCAAAACTTCCAAGTTCTATTTTTTGAGCCATAATGCAATAAACATGATATTTCATAAAAATGTAGTTTCAGACCACCCAAACATGTAATTTGCATAAAAGATTTCACGTTCCAAAATTCAAGTCAAAACCATGCAAAACTTTCATCAAACATATGGTGGTCATGTGCTTTTCGCAAAACCATGCACTCTTTCATTTATATGTTTATTCAACATTCACAACATAAAAAATCCTCTCTCTTTTGAAAGAAAAAATCATAATCAAAATCATTATTTAAGACTTTCCATAACATATTTTTCAAGATGCATTTCGAAACATTCAAATCATGTGAAACATGGGAAAAATTACATCAAGAAAGGGATTTCATATATATCATGATCTCAATTCATATTTCAAGACTTAAACACATATATACATATACATATAACTTTCAAATCACTTTGGGGAAATGTCATTAAAGCTTCCAAAACATGAATGTGTACATAAATTCAAAAACCCCTTTCTAAAAACATAATTTCTATGCCCATGAGAATTTAGAAAGACCCTGCGTACCTCGAATTTAGAAGACAATGGGTTCTTCTTGAAGACTACGACCTGGGGATTCCAAATATGCGATTTTCTTCAAAAACCTACGGTCGAATCTTGAACTACTTCGGTTTTTATTTTGAAACCCTAGAGAGTGTTCTTGAGATAATTTGATGAATGTGGGTGTCTTTTGGCTCTCTAGGGATTAAATCCCGTGTTTAAGTTGATGGAGGATTGGATAATTACTAAAATGCCCTTAATTTTCTGGGTGATCTAAAAAATTTGGCCTGGGGCGATCCACCAGGCGGCGCGGGCCCTAGATCTCCACGATTAAATAGGCGTCGCTTGCTCTATAGCGGGCTTCCTTCCAGGTAGGGCGATCCAGCGGGCGGCACAGGCTAATCGCCCAATGCTACCGGAATGGAAATCCAAACTTGCTGTTAAGCTCGTCTAAAAATCCCAAAGATCACCCGGGATGCCCTACGATCTTGCCCCATCGCAACGCAATAAGAAAATCTAAAAACGGAGGCCAGAAAGGTCGAAAATAAAATCCCCGAAGATTACTAGTTAAAAATGAGTCTAACTCCTTTGACACTTAGAAAAATTTCATGTTTTCAAGTCTAAGGCCACATCACTAAGAGTTAGTACATGGACGAATTTTACAGGGCGTTGCATAATCATATAACTCTCTTTAAGACCATTTTTAACCTTTTCTAAACATGCATCTTTTGGAATTCAACATCTAAGTAAAGTCTGTATTTTAGTCTGTTATGAATCTGCTATGGTATTCATCTATTGGGTATCGTCATACCAAGACTTTCAAGTCGTATATCTAAGTCATACAATAATATGCATTAGTTCCTTCAATCTAATCGATTCAGTTGACCACCAAAAATATTTAATAATGCAAGAGAGTTCTTATTTTCAAAACACATTTCAAACTATGCAGGGATTCTCTCTTTTCAACATTTCAATAAACATGTGGTGGTCAAGTATTTTGTAACAAACCATGAAATCTCTTTGAAAGACCACTTTTCATTTATATTAACAAGAATCACCCTCTTTTCAGTTCATATCCAAAATCAAGGCTTAAACAATAGTAAAGACATTTGAATCATGCTTCTCAATATGCAATTGAATAATTCATAACTTATGAAAACAAGAGGCTTTACAACAAGAGAGGGATTTTAATTGTTCATTCTCTCAATTCAACATTAGAAGTAAAAAATTCATACATACTTATATACGAGTACAAATCTAATTTAGGGGAAGGCCTCAAGACCAAAACATTATCATAAAAAGGATTTCACAATGCACAATTGTAAATGTAAATTCAAAACCCATTGAAAATTCATGATTTCTCATCATTTAAATATTATCAAAATGATTTCACCATGCCCATATAGTTTAGAAAAACCCCACATACCTTAGATTACTTAATTTAAAGAGTAAAACTCAGATCTTGATTTGTTTCTTGAAAATCTTGGACTTAAGAGTTTGATTCTTGATCTTGAAGGGAACCCTAGTTTCTATCTTGTTCTTGAGAGTGGAGAGAATTGAGATGTATTTAAAACTAATAAAAGATGGATTATAAAGCTTATGGTATGATTTAAATTTGTGTGAGAGGTTTCTGGGAAGGAAAAGTACCAAAATACCCCATTAAAAATGTCCCATTGAGCAACTCGGCCTTGACTGATAGTTTGGTTGACAGACCGTTACTCCAACTACTATTTCTTAGCCATAGAAAGAGCTCACTGCTTGAGTTTTTATGGAAATCTTGATGGGCCGTCACTGGCTTGACGGTCCGTCAGTCTGGCCGTCGCAATTCGGTAGACTGACACCTCTCTGGAAAACGAGCATAACTTTTTACTCCAATATCGGATTAAGGAAAAACTAGTGGCCTCAAAAATAAGACTCAAATAACTTTAATTTGATATATATTAGGATTTTTAACTCATTATATATAAGAAGTTATGATCAATGGAAGTTGACCCAAGTTTAGACATTTACCAAAAATTAATCGATAGAAGAGTTTTAAACTCATCTTTGAGTTAGGGGATTTTTATGACCTCAATTCATACGAAAAGGTATTCAGATACTTTAGGATTGAACATCACACATATATTAACAAAGAATCATTGGGTTCGGGTCTATATGCGTAGGAACAACAGTTTAAATTCTAGTCCAAAAGTGTGGGGTGTTACAAAATCATGATAAAAAGAGGTCCCTTACAGGCTATGTTTTCACCATTGGTGGTTGTGATATTAGTTGGAAAGCTATCTAATAGACTATGGTTGCTTTGTCAACTACTGAGGTAGAGTACATAGCTATTACAGAGGCTTTTAAGGAAGCTATTCGGTTAAAGGGTCTATTTGGTGAACTTAGCAAAGAATTACAATTACTACGGTCTTTTGCGACAGTTAGAGTGCTATCTTCCTTACGAAAGATTAGATGTTTCACAAGAGGACAAAGCATATCAATGTTCGGTATCATTTTGTGCGTGAATTATTGCTCGTCGTGATATTGTCGTGAGCAAGATTAGTACCCGTGATAACCGTGTTGATATGATGACCAAGACACTACCAAGTGCCAAGTTTGAGCATTGCTTGGATTTGGTTGGTGTTAGTTGTTATGATGTGTCCTTAGGGGCTTTTGTGGAAGAGGTGGAGAGTTAGTCTTGAAAAGGATTTGAGTTCTGAATTATAATTTGTATCAAGGTGGAGATTGTTAGAGTTGTGACCCGAATTTTGTTGGTTTGGCCCAGAAAGTTTCGCGCTGCGACCCATGTTTGTTATTTTCAATGAGGTCTGTAGTGGTAGCGTAGGGATGGACCTTTATGTTTTTGGGCCTGGGACTTATTTGTATGCACGTATTATATAAGTGCAATTAGTGGGTCAATTTTGATTATTCAGAAATTACGTCTCTCCACATTGTATTCCTCTCCTTTCATTGTGAAATTCCTCTATCTTTGTCTGTATTTTTCCCGCAAGGGTTTCCACATAAATCTGAGTGAGCGAAAGCTTGAAGTGTATCGAGCCAGTGCAGATGCAATGCCATTACCGTAAACATTGACCTTCCTAAGCTTATTCTCTTTTGGGTTGTAAGAATTTAGTTGTGTGCCCTGATGGCCTTAGATCAAGATTTCCCCATCTTTCCAAGTTAATATTGGTGTAAATTTACGATAACCAGGATCAAGATGAGTATAATCTATCAAAAGGCGATCTTTAGTCCACAATTCTGCTAGTCCATACTCTTTCATCCGCCACAAATCAACATACTGACTAGTACTGCTATCTTCAGAGAAGCACAGACAATTCCCCAACTCTACCAGGGTCAAGCCAAAGGATTTTGATTTCAAACCAGGGGGAGTTGGCAGGGACTTCACCTCTTCGTTCCTATATTAAAGGAGTAAATGCAGGTGGGAAGCCTCCAAAGATTTTCATAATCTATCTAATGAAGATAACCATTGACATTAACATTGCCAAAGTCATACCATAGAGGATAGGGAATATGGCCCACATTTCTCTAATTCTCATCAACTCCAAGAGTAAAAGCCTCCAAATCTGATACTTCAGTACACGATCGGCAAAATTGTTAACTTCTAACCTCAATACTTTATATCGTCCAAAGGCGTCACTAAAGAAAAATCCATAAACAACTCGACATATACTTTTCTCCCATTCAGGCAATTTAAGTTTGAAATATTCAGCCAAAAGAGGATTACTAATGTAAATCGAATGGTTTTCATCATGAATCGAACCATGCAACAAACAAATGAATCCATTACATGAACCAATTAAAGACATGATCGATTCTTGTGGAGGGAGGTGAAAATTAGGGCTCAATTCAATGGGTCTGTTATGGGGGAGGGAATTATAATCATAATCTGCTTTGAGTTCTAGAAGCCAAAGGTTTGAGTCACCATTTGCAAACCAAATGCATGGAAAATTAGGGGATTTTGTGGTTTACATGTTCCTAAATAATGGGTCGGATGTTAAAAGTTGATACCAGGTTTTGCGAACAGTCTTACACCGGAAAATAGGCTTGATTGGCATTCTTGAGAGTATTTCCACCATAATCGCCCTCGGAAAATCCATGATTGTGACTTCTCACATACTTCTATCCTCTGTGGAACTTAGAATTGAGTTTGAGAAAGTTATAGGAACATCCAAAAGGTTGGGTCTGTTATATATACAACATATTGGGGATGTCATTACATAGTTTATTTGGACAAGATTATAATTGGATAAACTTACAATAGCATAAGCATGCAAGGGATAAACTTGCAATAGGATAAGCATGTAATTAGATAAACTTGCGGTCGGATAATATTGCTTTTGGATATGCATGCAATTGGATAATAAGCTTACGCAAGCAAGATGCTTGCACAGTAGCATCTAGTCTTCCAAAAATAAGAAGTCAGTTCAACTCATTTGTACTTCAATTTGAAGAGAAATAAAATTGCTCCCACCCCCACCCCCACCCCCACCCCCAACCCAACATACATACACACACGAAATTTCTTTGGCTATGTATCTTGTTATCTTGATATTTTATTATTTTTATATGATTCTATTTCAGTGAAAAAGTAGTGAATTTTAGACAAGGGTGTCAAACGGGCCGATTAAAACCAGCCCGAATCGGCCCACATTATTAAACCCGCACGGTTTGATCCGGCCCGGTAAGCCCAAGGTCTTTAGGGGTCCGGTTCTCGGTCCGGTTGGGTTTTTTATTTGGGCCCGATTAACTCGGTCCGGACCCAACCTGATTTGGGCTCGCCGGTTAACCGGCCCGGCCCGACCCAGTTAAGGTTGTCTTTTTTTTTTTTTTTTTGAAAATTCAGAATTTCACAAACTGAAATTAAAAACTTAGTATTAATACATTATTAATTTACTATCAAGTATTATTAATTTATTATATTAAGTAGCATATGTTTTATACTTTTATTTAAAGTAGTGTATATATTGAATGGTATATATATATATGTGTGTGTGTGTGTATCTTCTAAATCTAAAGTAGTATATATTTAACGTATACATGTGTATATGTTTTATAAATTAGTATATAACTATA